>NC_091445.1:89439365-89534230 GCF_964237555.1 Oryctolagus cuniculus | reverse complement strand
AGGACTTGGGCCATCCTCTGCTGTTTTCCCAAGCCATAGCAGAGAGCTGGATGGTTAGTGGAGCAGCCAGAACTCGAACCGGCGCCCATATGGGATGCTGGCACTGTAGGCAGAGGCTTTACCTGCTATGCCACAGCGCTGGTCCCACATTTGTTTATTTTTGAGATAACACATTTTTATTTAGATTATAGTTGAAGGTTTATTGGCTCCACTAAATGAAGAGTTCACCAGTGAACAGTAAAAAGACTGTGATCCAGAGGGAAAGCAGGCATGGGCTATGCACAGGGAGCAAAGAAAAAGGTGCTCAACTTCACTAATATAAACAAATCTTAAATAGTCACAAAATCATAAATTGAAAGTACGTTATTTAAAAATTAAAGGGAAAAGGGAAGGAAGGAGTGGTGATTCAGGGAGCAATGGAGGGAAGTATGGTTATCTTCTTAGAATCGTATTTATGAAATATGTGAAATTTGATCTATTTATATTGATAAAATTTGGAAACATTTGCTGTAAAAAAAGCAAATATTGACATAATGGCCATATTAAGTGAAATAAGCCAGACACATAAGTGCTATATATTCTCCCTTATATATGAGAGCTAATTTTTTTTAAAAATGTAGGAAATGAATGAATCTTGCTACAAATACAAATTTTTGTCAAACTTCGCTTTAAATATTTGTGACATTTATTGATTTACATACGCTGAAAAATCCTTGTATGCATGGAATGAATATGATTTGTTCATAGTTGAATGATATTTTCAATGTGCTGCTAGATTCTATTTGCTAGGAGTTTGTTGTGGATTTTTGCGTCTGTGTGTACCAAAGATATTGTCCTGTACCCCTCTTATTCTGCTGTGTCTTTGTCTGGCGTGGCATCCAGGTAATCTGGCTTCATAAAAGGAGTTCAGAAGGATTCCCTCCTCTTTTTTTTGAAATAATTTAAGAAGCATTGATATTCATTCTTCTTTAAATGTTTGGTCGAATTGAGAAATGGAGCTATCTGGTTCTGGGCTTTTCTTTGTTGGTAGATATTTTTTATGACCGATTCACTATTGCCACTTACTGTTGCTCTGTTTAGGTGTTGTGTTTCTTCATGATCCAGTCTCAGTAAGGTGTTTGTATACAAGAATTGGTTCATTACTTCTGAGTTATCAAATTTATTGTCTTATAGTTGTTCATAGTAATCTCTAATAATGCTTCCCATTTCTGTGATGTTGCTAATAATGTCTCGATTTTCACCTATAATTCTATGTGTTAGAAACATTTTCATCTTTTCTTGACTAGTCTAGCAAATGGTTTCAAATGGTTTATCAATTTTGTTTATTTTTTCAAAGAAAGAACAATTTGTTTGAATGGTTTTTGTATTGATTTTTTTTAGTATCTTTGTCATTTATGTGTGCTCTGAGATTTATTATTTCTTTCCTTGAAACAATTTTGGATTTGATTTGTTCTTTTATTTTTGTGGTTTGTTGTGGTATATTGATAAGTCATTTATTTGGTAACTTTTTGGCTATTTTTCACTTTTTAAAATTTATTTATATAAAAGGAACAAATTTCATATATTTCATATATGCAGTTTTAAGAACATAATGATATTTCCCACTCTACCTTCCTTCTATCAACCCATTGCTCCTACCCTCTCTCCTCCTTTTTTTAATTTTTCTTTTAATTTTTGCAAAGCCTTTCTTTTTTTAAAGATTTATTTTATTTGAAATGCAGAGTTATAGAGAGGCAGAGAGAGAGAAAGAGAAATCTTCCATCCACTGATTCACCCCCCAAATGGCCACAACATCCAGAGCTAGGCTGATCTGAAGCCAGAAAACTGGAGCTTCTTCTAGGTCTCCCATGTGGGGGCAGGGCCCAAGGACTTTGGCCATCTTCTACTGCTTTTCCAGGCCATAGCAGAAAGCTGGATCAGAAGAGGAGCAGCCAGGACTTAAATTCGCAACTATATGGGATGCCAGCACTGCAGGTGGAGGCTTAGCTCACTACACCACAGCACCAGCCCCACCATGTCATACTTTGAATTACTTTATAATCAGAAGCTTAATCTTCCACTAAATGAGGAATTCAACAAATAGCAAGTAGAAAAACGGCTGTTCCTCAGGGTTATAGAAAAGGGCTATAAACAGTAATCAAATCACAAACTGTCAATTTCACTCAGATATATTACTTTTTGTACTCTATACATTAGTTACAACAGACCATAGGAAATATTTGTTTTTTGGGGACTGGCTTCTTTCTGTAAGCATAATGATCTCCAATTGCATCCATTTTGTTGTAAAATACAGTGTGGCTGAGTAGTATTCCCTGATGTATACAAACCAAAATTTAGGTTGGACATTTAGGTTGGTTCCATATCTTAGCTATTGCAAATTGAGCTTCTATAAACGTGGGAATACAGATAACTCTTTCATATGCTGATTTCCTGTCCTTTGAGTAAATTCCTATGTGTGGAATGGCTGGTTCATATGGTAGATCTATTTTCAGATTAATCTCCATACCATCTTCCATAATGGATGCACTAGTTTACATTCCTACCACCCGTGAATTCGGGTGTCATTTTTCTCACATCCTTGCCAGCATTTGCTTTTGTTTTTTGTTTTTTGTTTTTGTTTTTGGATATGATAGTCATTCTAACTGGGATGAGTTGAATCCTCATTCTGGTTTTTATTTGTATTTCTCTGATGGCTACTGATCCTGACCATCTTTCCATGTGTCTGTTGGCCATTTGTATTTCATCATTTGAAAAATGCCTGTTCATATCCTTAGACCATTTCTTTTTTTTCTTTTTTTTTAAACTTTTATTTAGTAAATATAATTTTCCAAAGTACAGTTTATGGATTACAATGGATTCCCCCCCATAACTTCCCTCCCACCGCACCCCTTCCATCTCCTGCTCCCTCTCCCATTCCATTCACATCAAGATTAATTTTCAATTATCTTTATATATAGAAGATCGATTTAGTATATATATTAAGTAAAGATTTCATCAGTTTGCACCCACACAGAACATAAAGTATAAAATACTGTTTGAGAACTAGTTATAGCATTAATTCACACTGAACAACACATTAAGGACAGAGATCCCACATAAGGAGTAAGTACACAGTGACTCCTGTTGTTAACTTAACAATTTGACATTCTTGTTTATGGCATCAGAAATCTCCCTAGGCTCTAGTCATGAGTTTCCAAGGCTATGCAAGCCTCTTGAGTTCACTGACTTCTATGTTATTTAGACAAGGTCATAGTCAAAGTGGAAGTTCTCTCCTCCCTTCAGAGAAAGGTACCTCTTTCTTTGATGGCCTGTTCTTTCCACTGGAATCTCACTTGCAGAGATCTTTCATTTAGGTCCTTTTTTTTTGCCAGAGTGTCTTGGCTTTCCATGCCTAAAATACTCTCATGGGCTCTTAAGCCAGATCCGAGTGCCTAAAGGGCTGATTCTGAGGCCAGAGTGCTGTTTAGGACATCTGCCATTCTATGAGTCTGCTGTGTATCCCGCTTCCCATGTTGGATCGTTCTCTCCCTTTTTCATTCTAACAGTTAGTATTCACAGACACTAGTCTTGTTTGTGTGATCCCTTTGACTCTTAGACCTATCAGTGTGATCAACTGTGAACAGAAATTGATCACTTGGACTAGTGAGATGGCATTGGTACATGCCACCTTGAAGGGATTGTATTGGAATCCCCTGGCACATTTCTAACTCCACCATTTGGAGCAAGTCTGATTGAGCATGTCCCAAATTGTACATCTCCTCCTTCCCTTATTCCCACTCTTATATTTAACAGGGATCACTTTTCAGTTAAATTTCAACACCTAAGAATAATTGTGTGTTAATTACAGAGTTTAACCAATAGTATTAACTAGAACAAAAAAATACTAAAAGGGATAAAATATTAAATTGTACATCAACAGTCAGGACAAGGGCTGATCAAGTCACTGGTTCCCACAGTGTCCCTTTTACTTCAACAGGTTTCCTTTTTTTGTGGTTGGTTAGTTGTCACAGATTAGGGAAAACATATGATATTTGTCCCTTTGGGACTGACTTAATTCACTCAGCATGTTTTCCAGATTCCTCCATCTTGTTGCAAATGACCAGGTTTCATTGTTTTTGACTGCTGTATAGTATTCTATAGAGTACATGTCCCATAATTTCTTTATCCAGTCTACTGTTGATGGGCATTTGGGTTGATTCCAGATCTTAGGTATTGTGAATTGAGCTGCAATAAACATTAAGGTGCAGACAGCTTTTGTGTTTGCCAATTTAATTTCCTTTGGGTAAATTCCAAGGAGTGGGATGGCTGGGTTGTATGGCAGGGTTATATTCAGGTTTCTGAGGAATCTCCAGACTGACTTCCATAGTGGCTTAACCAGTTTGCATTCCCACCAACAGTGGGTTAATGTCCCTTTTTCCCCACATCCTCTCCAGCATCTATTATTGGTTAATGAGCCATTCTAACTGGGGTGAGGTGAAACCTCATTGTGGTTTCGATTTGCATTTCCCTGATTGCTAGTGATCTTGAAAATTTTCTCATGTGCCTTTTGGACATTTGGATTTCCTCTTTTGAAAAATGTGTACTGAGGTAGAGTGCTTGTTTTGTTGTTGTTGAGTTTCTTGAGGTCCTTATATATTGTATGTATTAATCATTTCTCAGATGTATAATTTGTAAATGGTTTATCCCCTTCTGTCAGTTGCTTCTTTACTTCACTGAGTGTTCCCTTTGCTGTGCAGAAGCTTCTTAGCTTGATGTAATGCCATTTGTCTATTTTTGCATTTACTGCCTGTGCTCCTGGGGTCTTATCCAAGAAGTCTTTCCTATGCTAATGTCTTGCAGTGTTTCCATATGCTTTCCTCTAATAAGTTGATGGTTTCTGGTCTTAGATTTACATCCCCAATCCATTGTGAGTTGATTTTGGATAGGTTGTAAGGTAAATAACTGTCATGTTCAATTGATCTAGCATGCAGGTAAACCCTATTGTTTCTTTGTTAAGTTTCTGTCTACATGACCAGTCCATTTCTAAGCTGGGTTTTAAATTTCCTTAGTAATACTGTATTGGAGTCTATCTTTCCCTTTAGATCTATTAATATTTTATTTACATGTGTGGGTACTCCAGTATTGGCTGTATATATATATTTCAAGTGTTATTTCCTCTTGCTAGATTGAACCATTATCATTTTATAATGACTATCCTGGTGTCTATTTACTGCTTTTTGATTTAAAATCTATTTAATCTGAGGGAAATTTGGCTATGCCTGTTTTCTTTGGGGTTCTGTTTGCTGAGTATCTTTTTCTGTCCTTGACTTTCAGGCCACCTATATCCTTAGAGGTGAAGCGAGTTTATTGTAAGCAGTTTATAGCTGGGTCCTATTTTTGATCCATTCGCTCATGCTTTTTTATTTAGAGAATTTATTTCATTTACATTTAAGGTAATTATCAATAAGTAAGGTGTTACTACTGCCATGTTGATACTGATTTTGTATTTTTACTATGGTTTCTTTTTTCTGTTTTTATAAAAGATTATTTATTTATTCATTTATTTATTTTATATTTGACAGGTAGAGTTATAGACAGTGAGAGAGAGAGAGACAGAGATAAAGGTCTTCCTTCTGTTGGTTCACCCCCCAAATGGCTGCTATGTCCGGAGCTGTGCCGATCCAAAGCCAGGAGCCATGTGCTTGCTCCTGGTCTCCCATGCGGATGCAGGGGACCAAGCACTTACCATCCTCCACTGCCTTCCTGGGCCACAGCAGAGAGCTGGACTGGAAGAGGAGCAACCGGGACTATTACCTGGCACCCATATGGGATGCCGGCACCGCAAGGTGGATGACTAACCAAGTGAGCCATGGCGCCAGCCCCTAAAAGATTTATTTATTTATTTGAAAGGTAGAGTGACTGAGACAGAGGGAGAGACAGAGATAGAAAGAAATTTTCCATCTACTGTTTCACTCTCCAAATAGCCACAGCAGCTAGGCTTGGGCCAGGCTCTAGCTAGGAGCCAGAAACTCTGTTCAAGTCTCCCATATGGGTAGAAGGGGTTCAAGTACTCAGGCTATCTTCTAATGCATTCCCAGGTGCATTAGTAGGGAGGTGGTTCAGAAACAGAGTAACCAGGACTGGTTCTACTCCCATTTCGGATGCTGGATGCACATCACAATGTGAGACTCTCCTCTATTTCTTTATCACTAAACTACAATCGTCATTTGCAGTTAAGTGATTTTCTGTAGTGGTGTACATTGATTCCTTGCTTATTATTTTTGGTAAGCATATGCTTATGTTGTGCGTGAAACTTCCAAAAAGACACTTCCTTTGGCTATAACTTTCTTGAAATAATAACTTAATAATGATTATAAAAATAGGAAAGGAATTTGATAAAGAGGTAAGAAATCTTAATAAAGCACTCCACATTGTACTCCATTCCTCTGTACATTTTGAATTTTTGATGTTACATTCGAGCTGTTTCCATTTTTCCTGCCTTTATAAAACATCCTAGTGTACTAGTTACAGGCATTTTTAGTCTTCACAGTAAAGCTATAAATGATCTATGTACCATATTTACAATATTGAGGCATTCTGAGTATGTTGGTGTAGTTCCTCTTACCAGTGAATTTTTTACCTTCTGGTATTTTCTTTTTATTTGTTAGCATTATTTCTTTCAGTTTGAAAAAACTCTAGCATTTCTTATATACAGGGATGGTAGTGATAAATTCTCAGTCTGGACTTTCTTTATTTCTTCCTCATGTTCTAACTTTTCTAGACACAATTTTACTGTTGATGACTTCTTCCTTCAGTATTGCCAAAGTCTCATCCCACTTTCTCCTAACCTGTACATGTTCTGTTGAGAAGTCTGCAACAAGGTAAGTTGGGACCTCTTTATTATTAGTTGCTTTTTTTGTCTAGCAGCTTGAGAACCTTCTCTTTATCTTGTCTTGGGGTAGACTTGATGGGGTTGAATCTGGCTGATGCCCTCTGGCCATCCTGGACTAGATAGTTGCGTCTTTCTATAAGTTTGGGAAGCTTTCTGTCATGATCTCTGTGAGAATGCTTTTTACCCCTTTGACATTCTCACGTCCCTCTTGAATCCAAATAACTTGAATATTTCCTCTTTTTATGCTATCCCATATTTCTCATAAGCTTTCTTCCTTCCTCTTGATTCGTTTTTCTTTTTTATTCTCCAGTTGTGTATTTTAAAATAGCTTGTCTTTGAGATTACTGACTCTCTTCTGTTTGATCTCTCTGCTCCGGTGCCTTCTGCTGCATGTTTAGCTTCACGTAGTGTGCTTTTCAGCTGAACATTCCTGCTTGTTTTTGTTTACTTTCACTCTATAAATCTCTTGGTTAGAATATTGAATCATTTCTCTGTGTTTTCTTGAAATTCATCAAGTTTCCCTAAGACGTTTTATTTATTTTAAAATATTCACTGGAGCATTTGGAAGTTGCAACTCCTAGATAACTGGGTTTTATTTTGCTTTTTAGGTGAGGTCAGTGGTCCCTGGAAATTTCTGATGCTTGTTGGAGTATGATGTTATCTGTGCATTGAAGGATTAGTTGTAGTAATGTGGCTTCATTTGCTACTGTCTTAAAAATTCGGGGCATCCTGTTCTGCTGCTGCAGTGAGCTATGGTCTGTTTTCTGCTGAAGGGGGCGCTGTCCTGTGCTGCACCTTTCAACCACTAGTGACACTGGCTGGTGTATAGGACTGCTCACCAGGGCCGTGGGAGCAGGGCCAGAAGCTCTGTTCATGAGCACTGGCCTGGCTTCTACAACTCTTCTGAAGGTGACTTGGTGTTTGTTAAGCTTTTCACGTTGGTGTTTCTGCACGGAGGGAGTTGCTGAAGCTGCTTGCTCAGCCACCATCTTGGCTCTGACTGTACTTTTAATTTTTCTGTAAGATTTATTTATTTACTCAAAGGCAGAGTTATAGAGAGAGGTAGATGCAGACAGAGACAAAGATGGAGAGTGAAACACACACACATGCCCTGGTTCATTCTCCAAATGGCCACTATGGCTGGGACTGGGGCAGGCAACAGCCAGGAGCCAGGAGCTTCATCTGGGTCTCCCCCATGGGTGGCAGGGGCCTGATTTTTCCTTCCTTTGGATACCCAGTAATTTCAACACCAAATGATGGAAGATTTTCCTTTGTGAACTGAAATGTGTTTGTACCCTTGTTAAAATCAATTGATCAGACATACTTAGTCTGTTCCTGGACACTGTATTCTATATGTAATCTATATGCCTACTTTATGTTAATATCACATTGTTTTGAAATCTATAGCTTTATAATAACTTTACAAATAATATAAAGCTTCCAACTTTATTCTTTTTACTTCACGATTTACTTTGCTAGTCTAGGTTATCTGCATTTCCATATAAATTTAAGTATTAGTTTGCTAATTCCTACAAAATGATTGCTGGGATTTTTGTTGAGAACACAATTGAGCCTATTGATTAATTTTACAATTATAATATAATAATAATTAATATTATTTTAACAATATCATCTCCTTCAAAGAATATAATGTCTTTGAACATAATAGGTATCTCCATTTATTTAATTCTGCTTTAATTGCTCTTAGTAATGCTCTGTAATTTTCAGTGAAATATTTTCTATTATTTTGCTATATTATCCATAAATATTTCATTGTTGTTATGGAGGTTTTTTTTCAAAGATGTATTCATTTATTTATTTGAAAGGCAAGGTTATATAGAGAGACAGACACATGGAGAGAGACAGAGAGAAATCTTGCATCCACTGGTTCACTCTTCAAATGGCTGCAATGGCTAGGACTAGACCAGTCTGAAGCGAGGAGCCTAGAACTCTGTCTCGTGCATGGGTACCAGAGACTCAAGGACTTTAACCAGCTTCCACTGCTTTCCCTGGCACATTAGCAAGGGGCTGCATTGAAGTGGAATGGCAGATCCTTCAACCAGTGCTCACAGAGGATGATGGCAATGCAGGCAGTGGCTCAACTGGCTGTACCACAACACTGGCCCCTAAAGGCCTAAAAGTTTTTTTTTTTTAAGATTTCATTTTTGGATTGGTATTTTGCTAGAAATTAGAAACACTATTAATGATTGCTGTGTGAAATATTACCCCCCACCCCCCAAATCAAGTGACTTAAACTGTCAATGTCTTATCATGTCTGTGGGTTGTAAATTTAAGTATTTCATCAGAGAGGTTCTGCTTTGGGACTCTCAAGAAGTTTTAGTTAAGATATTGGCTGTGGCTGTACTCATCTGAAGACTTGACTGGTGCCAGGGGCTCTGTTTCCAAAATGGTGCACTCATGAGGCTGGCAAATTGAGGCTGACTTGTGCAGAAAAAAAATCTCAATTTCCTTCTATCCAGACCTCTCCCTAGAGCTGCTCAACTGTCCTTTTGATATAGTACCTGGATTCCCACAGAAAAAATGACTGGGAATAGAGGAAGGCAGAAGCAGTGTCTCTTATGAGCTAGTCTCAGAGGCACATGACCCAAGTTAATATGCAGCTGATCAAGCAGATCAATGCTATTTAGGTTGGGAGGGCAATATACAAGGGTGTAGATGCCAGCAGGAGTGAGGGTCGTTGGAGCCATCTTGGAGGCTGGCTATCACACCTGGTCTGGTAATTTTTGTGTTTATATCTCTTGGGATTTCCCATATTTTTGAATGTTTAGGTTTGTCATTTTGATCAATTCTGGGATATTTTCAACCATTTTTCTCTTTCTTAAAGATTTTATTTATTTACTTGAGAGGTAGAGTTCAGAGGAAGGAACAGACAGAGAGAAAGGTCTTCCATTCACTAGTTCACTCCTCAAATGGCCACAACAGCCAGAACTTGGCTGATCTGAATCCAGAAGCTAGGAGTTCCTTCCGGGTCTCCCCTGTGGATACAGGGGCCCAAGCACTCAGGCCATTTTCCACTGCTTTCCCAGGACACAAGCAGAGAGCTGGATTGGAAGAGGAGCAGGCGGGACACAGAAAGGCTGCTGGCACTGCAGGTAGGTGCTTAGCCTACTATACCACAGTGCTGGCCCCAACCATTATTTCTTTAAATAATTTTTTCTAGCTCAGTCGTCATTCAATCTGGAACTCCAATTACATGTATATTAGACTGCATTTCTGATATGTTATTGAGGTTCCAATTTTTTAGCCTCTTCACTCTCTGTGCTTGGGTTAGGGTAGTTTATTACTATGCCTTCAAGTTTACTAATCTTTTCTTCTGCAATGTCTAATCTGCTGTTAAGTCTATAGGCGATATTTGTTTTCATTTTAGATATATTGTTTTTGGACTCTAGAATTTTTTAAAAAGATTTATTTACTTGAGAGTGATACATAGAGAGATCTTTCATTTGCTGATTCACTCCCCAAATGGATATATCAGGGCTGGGCCAGGCTGAAGCCAGGAGCCAAAAACTCCATCCAGGGCTGAGCTGTTAATATGCTGCTTCCCAGGCACATTCACAGGGATTTGGATTAGAAGTGGAGTTGCTGCAATATGAACCAGCTTGCATATCTGGGGTGCAGGTGCCCTAAGAAATGGCTTAGACCACTGTACCACAACACCTGCCACTGGACTCTAGAATATTTACATGGCTTTACCAAAAGTATCTTCAACTTCATTATCATGTTCTGCTTTCCTTTAAGCTTTGATAATAACCTTCTTAAATTCCTTGACTGCTAATTCTACATCTCTGCCATTTCTGTGTCTTTTCCATTCACTGTTTTTTCTTAGGATTAGGGGCTGTATTTTGCTACTTGGCATATGTAGCAATTTTTAATTGGATGATATATATTCAAAATATTATGCTATTGAGTAGTTGGGTTTTGCTGGTTTCCTTTAGAGTGTTCATGTTTGTTTTCACATGTGGTTACATGTTGTACTTGCACACTAGTTTTAGCCCTTTGAGGCATTTAGCTTTGCTAGGGTTTCTCTGGCTTTTGTAGGACTAGTTGTGTCCTACTACTAAGGTTTGGCTTTTCTGTGGTCCAGTAAGGTCTTTCTGCTCTGAAGAATAGCAACTTGCGTGTCTCTCAGTCCTGTCTAAACTCAGAGTTGTTCAGACAGAGGGGCCCTGCAGTGCTGCTTGGCCTGGGTTCGTGGAGCTTACTTGCAAGTGTGTGGTTGAAGATTCAGCCGAAGACTCATTGGGACTGCAATGCAGATTTTTGGTCTTCTTTCTTTGGGTAGCTCCTCTCTCCCTGGAATGCTGCCCTGTGATTTCCAGCTGCCTCAGCCTTTCTGATCCTCCTATCTCTCCTCAGTTCAGGGAAGCTGGCAAACTTTGCTTGGGCCACCTTTCCTGCCCTGTGGTTAAGAAATTATCTCTGGTCTGCAAGTCATGCTCTCAGGGCTCATAGGTCTTCACAGCCTGTTGGCATTTTATATGTGTGTTGTCCAGTTTCCTGTTCTTCTTGAGTTTTGGAGGTAGAGGTACAAATTCCACAGTTACTATTACTTTGTGGGAGGAAGCAAAGATACCTCCCTTTTTGAATAAAAAATGAATTGGAAGGGGACCAGAACTGTGGCATAGTAGGCTAGGGCTCCACCTGTGATGCCAGTATTCCATATGGGCCTCTGCTTCTTATCCCGGCTGCTCCTGTTCAAACCCAGCTCTCTGCTATGGCCTGGGAAAGCAGTGGAAGATGGTCCAAGTCCTTAGGCCCTTGCAGTCACATGGGAGACCCAGAGAAAGCTCTTGGTTCCTACTTTGGATCAGCTCTGCTCTGGCCATAGCAGCCATTTGGGGAGTGAAGACCTTTCTCTCTGTCTCTCCTCTCTATCTAACTCTACTTCTCAAATAAATAAATAAAAACCTTTTTTAAAAAAATCAATGGGAAGAACTATTAAAAGGAAAACAATTCCAAATAGTAAAAATACTAATAGTTAATATTAAGTATTAGCTAGAGTGTAAGGCAGCAGTTCACAATGAAAAGCTGCTGGTTTGGGTTTAAATGAGAATGATCCTTCAGGAGGCTATAATGGCAAGAGAATAAAATGCTTAAACTTTTGAACTGGAAACTCTTCCTTTAAAGGTTTATTCAAAGGAAGTAATCAGACATATAAAATAGTTCATTAAAGAATTAACTGTAATAAGGAATATTAAGCCTAAAATAAGGAAAATCATTTTACCTAAATATCCAATGGTATAGAATTGGTGAAATAAATGTTTATTCATCCACATAATGAAATGCCATTATAACTACCAAAAAAGATCTTGTGTGAATATAGCTTAATCATATGGAAAAAAGTTTTAACAATTTTATTAAAATTTTTTTTTGACAGGCAGAGTTAGACAGTGAGAGAGAGACAGAGAGAAAGGTCTTCCTTCCATTGGTTCACCCCCAAGTGGCCGCTATGGCCGGCATGCTGTGCCAATCCGAAGCCAGGAGCCAGGTGCTTCCTCCTGGTCTCCCATGTGGGTGCAGAGCCCAAGCACTTGGGCCATCCTCCACTGCCTTCCCAAGCCACAGCAGAGAGCTGGACTGGAAGAGGAGCAACCGGGACAGAATCCGGCACCCCAACTGGGACTAGAACCCAGGGTGCCAGCACCGCAGGCAGAGGATTAGCCTAGTGAGCCGCAGAGCTGGTCAATTTTATTAAATTTTAAAGGGCAGATTATAAAAATAGTTTAATCACAATAATGTTAATCTATTACAAGTGTTAAATAGTAAAAAATATATATATTAACAATAAGTGTCACTGAATGTTGTGATTTGGAAATATTTTCTTTTATGCTTAGTTTCTACAATAAAAAAAATTACTTTGAAATTTTAAAGCAATATTTTTAAAACATTCATTAAATTAGCTCAAAATATGATCCTGGGAATGCAGATAAATGACTATAACAGAGCCCATATGTAGTAGTGAAGTAGGCCACGAAATCTGCATTTGAGTTCCAGTCTCCAGTTTACTAGGTTAATGACCTTAGACAAGTCATATATCTTCTTGGAAACTTTATTGTCTTAATGCAAAATTAAATGTAAAGATGCGACTCACCTCAAATGGTTCCTATAAGAATGAAATGAAGTAATCTGCATAGACTGTTGCTAAGATGCTATCATCATGTTATTACTACAACAACTACTACTAAGTACCTCTACTAGACCACTACTATAATCAGGATAAAGGAATTTTTGAGGTATGAAGATTTGGTAAAACTAAGAGAAGAGAGCTTAAAAGGGGAAAAGGACGAAAGTGAGAAATTAGGTAATTTTATTGTTTTCCATATTAACAGCATTGTTGAAAGCAAAACAAAATAACACAACAGCAAAACAATGTCAGAGGGGCTATTAGAGAATTATTTTGAAGATAATTAATACTTTTTTTTTTGACAGGAAGAGTTAGACAGTGAGAGAGAGAGACAGAGAGAAAGGTCTTCCTTCCGTTGGTTCACTCCCCAAATGGCTGCCAAGGCCGGCGCGCTGCGCCAATCCGAAGCCAGGAGCCAGGTACTTCTCCTGGTCTCCCATGGGGTGCAGGGCCCAAGCACTTGGGCCATCCTCCACTGCACTCCCAGGCCACAGCAGAGAGCTGGTCTGGAATAGGAGCAACTGGGACAGAATCCGGCGCCCTGATCAGGTCTAGAACCTGGTGTATGGCGCCGCAGGCAGAGGATTAGCCAAGTGAGCTGCGGCACCGGCCAATACTTATCTTTCAAGATCCTCAAGAGGGATGGGAAGTAGGCCCTACTCAGTTCACAAAGAGGTTTCTTAACTAGAGAATAACACTTTCCTGGAAAGCATGGATCTTGCAGCTTTCTTTCACGTGTGAAGCTGACAGGATGCTAGATGATTGCTATGGACTCAATCTTTGTGTCCTCTCCAAATTTGCATGTTGAAGTACTAGTCCTAAGTACTTGGATGTGGGACCTCCAAGAATCATTAAACCACAAGGGTGAAGTCCCCGAGAATAAAAGAGGCCCCCAGGGAACCCTCATCCCTTCAACTTGGTGAAATTACAGAGAAAAGATGGCTGTTCAGGGAGCAGATGCTTGTTGGGACCCGGAATCTGCTGGCACCTTGATCTTGAGCTCCCCCAACATCAGACCTGTGAGAAATACAGTTCTGTTATTCATAAGTTCTCAGTTTATAGCACTTTATTATGGCAGCCTGAATGGACAAAGACAGTAACCCCAAGGCTCAGCTTTTGCACTTGACCAAAATCATTGGTAGGGTTTTTGTTTGTGTGTTCAGATGCATTTATTGTATTTGAAAGCCAGAGAGAGAAAGGAGAGAGAGAGAAAGGGGATGGGGGAGAGAGAGAGACTCTATCCATTTGTTGTTTTACTCTCCAGATGGCTATAATGTTCACTGCTGGACTAGGCTGAAGCCATGAGCCAGGAGCTTCTTCCAGGTCTACCCCATGGGTGGTAGGGGCCCAAGAACTTTCCATCTTCTGCTGCTTTTCCTAAACCATTAGCAGGGAGCTGGATCAGAATTGGAACAGCCAGGACATGAATTTGCACCCATTTGAGATGCCAGCATTGCAGGCAGCAGCTTAAGCTGCTGTGCCACAATGCCAGATCCTTTGGTAGGCTTTAAATAAAATACTAAAAATGGAGACCTTAAAACAAATAAGAATCCAAGCATTGTTCCTCCCTTCAGTGCGTTAATTGCAGATCCAATCATCATCAGCTTTGGTCTCCCTGCTTCTACCCCTGTCTCTCTAAATTCTTTTTCTCTACACATGACCAGGATCAATGCTATAAAATACAAATGAAGTGAAATCAGTGGAAGATCATTTAAAGCCAAAAGAGCTACATATAGAACAAAAGCGAGGTACAGAGCTGTAAGATGTAATGAGAAACTCTAAGAATTTGGGAGAATTGGTGTGAAGTTTGTGGACTAAGGATGAGGGAGGGAGGAAGAGGGAGAGAGAAAATATGGGGGGAAGAGAGAGAGGAAGGGAAAGAGAGAATGAGGGGAGAGAAGAAGAGAGAATATGGGGAAAAGAGAGGGAGTGTGGGAGGGAGAGAGAGAGAGAAAGGCTCAGGTTGAAGGGGTAGAGAGGGGCCATCTGCTGAAATTTCACATATGGTCAATGGAGATGTATGTTGTAGAATAATAGAAAGCCATCGAACAATGAAGTGACTATTTTTTAATCTGTTTTTAAAATTTTTCTAAAGATTTATTTGAAAGGCAAAGTTACAATGAAGCAGAGGCAGAGAGAAAGAGAGAGGTCTTCCATCAACTGGTTCACTCCCCAAATGGCCACAATGGTCAGAGCTGGGCCAATCTGAAGCCAGGAGCCTGGAGCTTCTTCTAGGTCTCCCACGAGGGTGCAGGGGCCCAAGGACTTGGGGCTTCTTGCACTGCTTTCCCAGGCATATTAGCAGGGAGCTTGGATTGGAAGTGGAGCAGCTGGGACTCAAACCGGTGCCCATATGGGATGCTGGCACTGCAGGTGGTGGCTTTACCTGCTACACCACAGTGACGGCCCCCTGGAATGACTATTTTAAGTAAGTACTTTAGGAAGGTAAAGTTCTGAGAACACAGAGGGAAGTGGACTTGGGTGGGAGAAGGATGTAGGAAGAAGAACGAAGTTAGTAAACAGATTTAGGGACTTACTGTCTAGGAGAGTGGTGGACACAATCTTTTGATCTTGGCTCACTTAGGCGAAACAGAAGGTACACACTTATTCCAGGAATTTCATGCTCTAGTAATAATGGAATTTATAGAAACAAAGATTCTGAATAGAGCTATTTTTACTCAATTAAGGTATAAGTGTAGTAGTTTTTTATATTTACAGATGATGTTTATACATCAACAGTCTTAAACTTATTTGATCATTTTCAAGTTTATAGAGAGGCCTTTCATGGGCAGCCAGTAGACTTGTTTAGGAAAGAAATAGTTATTATGTGAAGACAGAGATGGATAAATTGATAAAAAATATATAAGGGGTAGAATAGAAAAGACTTGGATGCTAATTGATTTGGGATTTGAAGAAGAGGAGGGGTGAAAATTGATACCAAGATTTCTGGCTTTGATGGTTAAACATCCAACAGAGAAGAATTCAAGTAGAAAATCACATTTATGGAGGTTTATCATGGGTTATGCTTCAAACAGAAGTGTGACATTTTTCTTGCATCAGTATCCTTCAATGATTTAAAGTGTAGCCGGATATTTGGGCTGGGTATGCAAAAATTATAGAGAATTTCTCATACTGCATAAGTAGTGCTGCCCCTCCAAGGGGCATTTTGAAATATGCAAGGATATATTACCTGGTTGCAATGACTGGTAGTGGCACTAGTGATTATGTGAGGAACTAGTGGTTATGTAAGGAACAAGAATGTTGCACATTCTGAAATATAAAAGACAGTCTCACACATGATTTGTCCCACTCAAAAGGACAATAGTGTCTCCATTGGAAAACACTGAACCTCTGGAAGGGAGAGGACACAGGACAGAGCAAGAAGACTTGGGGTGACCAGCAAGGAGAAGTGTGAGAGAAGCCAATGGGATAAGAGAGTTTCGAGAAAATTCAGCTGCATCAAAGGCAGAGAGAGGCTCAGAGGCCAAGCAGAGCCAGCCCTGGAGCGTGAAATAGGTTGCTCCAGGGCAGTCTTTTCCAAAGGGGAACGGAGTTGGGCAAAGTTGACAAAAGCTTCTGGGAAGGTTTGGTCTATTTTACCCAATCCCATCAGAACCAAGTATTTTTTGATCAGAAATAAAAGCTGCACATTCAAAATTGGAATTAGCTTTTGTGGTTCTGCCCAGATTAAAGAGAAAAATCATTTTTGTGTTCCATAATTAGGAGAGTTTTTAATTTGCCCCAATAATCCTACTTCTTACTTGGAATGCCAGTAAATTATAGAAGAGGGTCCTTCGTTAACTGTTGTGGGATAGCTCCATAATTCCCACATCTTTTTACAGATGGAGAGTCAGGAAGTTTAACTCACCTTTGAAGCTGTGCACAGAATGCAAAAAATGTGAGTTATACATTTCCTTACCTAGAACATATCAGTTACTTCCATCCTCTTGGTTACCCATTGCTTTGCTTTGCTGGAAGAGCTAAATTTAGTATGGGATACTGAGCTTATTTACTGTGCACAGAATTCTCTCTGGAGCATCTTAATTTAATTTTGTGTGCATTTTATATCCTTTCTTCTTTCCGTCTACCTCCTCCCTTTTCTCCTTCCCTTCAAACTTCCTTCCTTTTCCCCTTTCTTCTTTATCTTCTTCCTTTATTTTTTTCCATCATTTTTTGTTAGTTTTTTTTTTTTTGACAGGCAGAGTGGACAGTGAGAGAAAGAGAGACAGAGAGAAAGGTCTTCCTTTGCCGTTGGTTCACCCTCCAATGGCTGCTGCGGCCGGCGAGCTGCAGCCAGCGCAGCACGCTGATCCGAAGGCAGGATCCAGGTGCTTCTCCTGGTCTCCCATGGGGTGCAGGGCCCAAGCACCTGGGCCATCCTCCACTGCACTCCCTGGCCACAGCAGAGAGCTGGCCTGGAAGAGGGGCAACTGGGACTAGGACCCGGTGTGCCAGCGCCGCAAGGCAGAAGATTAGCCTATTGAGCTGCAGCACCGGCTTTTCCATCATTTGTAATCAGAAATGATTGCAAATCATTTTATGGAGATATGTAAAACATACAAAACAGCACATACAAAAACAAAGAGGTGAAAGTAGAAAATAGAAAAAAGTAGACATCTTTAAGTAAAAAGTAGACACCTGTTGTTTTGAGACAGTAAAATAAGGCCTCAGGAGGTAAAGTTATCAAAGAAGTTTTCTCAGTGATGAAGATAGGGCCAGGGATTTTATGGTCCATGAGGATTATTTATAACTTGGTGATTTTTGAAACTGGTAATGTTCTTAGCTCTAGAATTGGGACTGGAAGCTAGAGCCTTCTGATCCTTAAATCTGACATTCTGCCCTAGACCATGTAGACAACAGTGTCAAGCCCCAATCCTTCACCCAAGGGGAAGGAGCAGCTTGCATATTTGAATGGCCCTGCCTGGTGAAAGATGGAGGCCAGAGGGATGGGACCAGTGGAAATGGTATGAGTCCAGCAAAGTGCAGCTCCCTGAGTCAGGAGAGCCTGGGAGCAGTGTGGGATGTGTGTTGGCAAGAACTGCAAGTTGTTCTTGGCAGCACTGTGTCAGGAGATTCTGTGACAAGCCTGGGTTAAAGAAGCAAGAAGTCAGCTAGAAGGCCATCCTATTTGGAACCAGACAGGATATTTAGCAGGCTTTGCAATCTGAGGTATGGTAGGGAGAATAGGGTGATGTGGTTTAATGGGGGACAAAGAATTTAACACATAGGTCAAATACCCTTCTGCTCAGGAGAAGACAGAAGCAAGCCCTCCATCAGGAAGTTTTTCTGTCAGCACGCTGTCTCATTGGAGAGTTGCAGAACTCCAGCAGATGGAGTGCATGTTGCCAGAGCAAATGGCATGTGACAGACAGGATTCTGGGGCTGTGATATGCCTTGAAGCTGTGCTGCACCCTTGTTGGCTTGTGTATGCTGCAGGGTCCTGGGAAGGGGATGGGAGACACACTTGCCTGCATCCCTCACCTGTCCTTCTTCCACTGTAGAGTTTGTAAATTGTCAAAGACATTGGTTGCTATGGACTGGGCACTTAATTCTCTCCTTAAAAAAGATTTATATATATATATATATATATATATATTTATAAATAGATCTATTTATTTGAAAGGCAGAGCATGAGAGAGAGAGAGAGAGAGAGAGTCTTCCATATGCTGGTTCACTCCCCCAAATGGCCACAATAGGCAGGGCTGGGCTAAGCCAAAGCCAGAAGCCAAGAATCCAATCCTGATCTCCCACATGGGTGCAGCCCAAGTACTTTGGCCATCTGCTACTTTTCTAGGCATATTAGCAGGGAGCTGGGTTGGAAGCAGAGTATCCAGTCCTTGAACTGGCACTCTGATATGCTGGCATTGCAAGCGGTGGCCTAACCCAGTGCACCATAACACCAGCCTCTGTTAGTTGGTTCTTAGGAAAAGAACCAAGAATTTCTTACCAGGCTGCACAAGCCATAGCCAGTGCCAGGCTTTCCTGTCCTTCCATCTATAAATACAATTAATTTAGGTATGAATTAGTAGGAAGAGAGAATAGGACCATAGACTCTGGAGGTTTGTGGAACATGGGAACACAAGGCTCCACTTACTGGGAAAGGGTGGAGTAAGAAATTTATGGCCTCTAAGTTCTTTGCCTGGATTGAAACCCCATGTGATCTCAGGCCTGGTTCCTTAACTTGTGAAATGCAGAAAAGGCCAGAACTGTCTTTGAGAGTGGCTCTGAGGATTTAGAGAACTCTCTACATGGAAAGTGTATTGTAAAAGTCCCTGGCCTGGGGCCGGTGCTGTGGCGCAGTGGATTAATGCCCTGGCCTGAAGCGCTGGCATCCCATATGGGCACCAGTTCTAGTCCCGGCTGCTCCACTTCCAATCCAGCTCTCTGCTATGGCCTGGAAAGGCAGTAGAAGATTGCCCAAGTCTTTGGGCCCCTATACCTGTGTGGGAGACCTGGAAGGGGCTCCTGTCCCCTGGCTTTGGATCGGCCCAGCTCTGGCCATAGCAGCCATTTGGGGAGTGAACCAGCGGATGGAAGACCTCTCCCTCTGTTTCTCCTTCTCACTGTCTGTAACTCTAACTCTCAAATAAATAAATAAAATCTTTAAAAAAAAGAAGTCCCTGGCCCACATCAAATACTCAATGAGTGATGATGGGCATTATAATTCTTATGATCATGATGCTCAGAACCAATGAGCAACCTGGCCTCAATGGGAACATGTCCAGTGCTGGGGCCCTGTGCAACCTCTGCATGAACAGCCCTGTCAGCAGTTTCCTGACCCAGTCTTCACCAACTCTGGTCTGCACAGACCACTCCCAACAATTCTGTGTTACTCCTGACAAAGCAGAAGTGGAAGTGGAGTTGTCCCTTGGGCTTGGAAGGGGTAAGTAGCCAGCACCTGCCTGAGTACCTGGACCATAGACTCAGCTCTTCTGTCCAAGGTACCCAGTCCTGAGTAGTGGTTGCAGGCACCACTGCACCCGTGGGGGCATGGCGTGACATCTGGTGAGGATTAGCAGATTATGATCAGAACAGGACACAAATGGATGGCAGCTGATGTTGATAAGCAATTTGGAAGGCGACCAGAGGAAGAAATACATGAAGGCAGACTGTAGAATCAGGGTGAGTATGGGCAGAGTGAGTCTGAAGGGAGGCAGGGGCGTAAATCACACAGTTTAGCAAGGACAAGGTTCTCTTACTGCTTTCGTAACTGCGGATGCTTAAAGGAAACTCTGGAAAGAAAACATTTGGAGATTCCTCAGAAACCTGAATATAGCCCTACCACATGACCTAGCCATCCCACTCCTTGGAATTTACCCAAAGGAAGTGAAATTGGCAAATAAAAGTACTGTCTGCACCTCAAGGTTTATTGCAGCTCAATTCACAGTAGCTAGGACCTGGAATCAACATAAATGCCCATCAACAGAAGACTGGATAAAGAAATTATTCTATAGAATACTACATAGCAATTAGAAAACAATGAAATCTGGTCATTTGCAACAAAATGGAGGAATATGGAAAACATCATGCTGAGTGAAATAAGCCATTCCCAAAGGGACAAATATCATATGTTCTCCCTGATCTGTGACAACTAACTGAGCACCAAAAAGGAAACCTGTAGAAGTGAAATGGACACTATAAGAAACAATTACTTGATCAGCCCTTGTCCTGTCTAGGAACAACTTACTATTTTATTCCTTTATTTTTTTGATCTACTTAATACCATTGGTTGAACTCTTTAATTAACACACAATTATTCTTAGGTGTTTAAATTTAACTGAAAAGTGATCCCAGTTAAATATAAGAGTGGGAATAAGAGAGGGAGGAGATGTACAGTTCAGCACAAGCTTACTTGGACTTACCCCTAATGGTAGAGCTAGAAACGTGCCAAGGGATTCCAATTCAATCCCATCAAGGTGGCATGTATCAATGTCAACTTACTAGTCAAAGTGATCAGTTTCAGTTCATAATTGATCATAATGATAGGATTAAGTGTCAAAGGGATCACATAAACAAGACTAGTGTCTGCTAATACTAGCTGATAGAATTAAAAAGGA
Organism: Oryctolagus cuniculus; assembly: GCF_964237555.1. Taxonomy (NCBI): domain Eukaryota; kingdom Metazoa; phylum Chordata; class Mammalia; order Lagomorpha; family Leporidae; genus Oryctolagus; species Oryctolagus cuniculus. Next base: position 89,513,157 of record NC_091445.1, on the reverse strand, counting down.
GAGAACAATCCAACATGGGAAGTGGGATATACAACAGATGTCCTAAACAGCACTCTGGCCTCAGAATCAGCCCTTAAGTCATTCAGATTCAGCTAAAAAGCCCATGAGAGTTTCTCAGGCATGGAAAGCCAAGACACTATGGCAAAAAAATGACCTAAATCAAAGATCTCTGTGAATGAGATCCCAGCAGAAAGAACAGGCCATCAAAGAAGGAGGTACCTTTCTCTGAAGGGAGGAGAGAACTCCCACTGTGATTATGGCCTTGTCTAAATAAGATGGGAGTTGGTGAACTCAAGAGGCTTCCATAGCCTTGGCAGCTCATGACAAGAACCTCAGGTGATTACTGACATCATAAATGAGAGTGTCAATTGTTAAATCAACAATGGGAGTCACTGTGCGCCTACTCCCCACGTAGGATCTCTGTCCTTAATGTGTTGTACTATGCGAATTAATGGTAAAACTACTACTCAAACAGTACTTTATACTTTGTGTATCTATGTGGGTGCAAACTGTTGAAATCTTTACTGAGTATATACTAAGTTGATCTTCTGTATATAAAGATAATTGAAAATGATGGGGCCAGCACCGTGGCTCACTTGGTTAATCCTCTGCTTGAGGCGCCAACATCCCATATGGGCAACGGTTCTAGTCCCGGTTGCTCCTCTTCCAGTCCAGCTCTCTGCTGTGGCCCGGGAAGGCAGTGTAGGATGGCCCAGGTGCTTGGGCACCTGCACCTGTGTGGGAGACCAGGAAGAAGCACCTGGCCCCTGGCTTTAGATTGACATAGCTCCAGCTGTAGTGGCCATTTGGGGAGTGAACCAATGGAAGAAGAACCTTTCTCTCTGTCTCTCTCCTTCACTGTCTAACTCTATCTGTGAAATAAATAAATTAAAAAAGGAAATGAATCTTAATGAAGAATGGGATGGGAGAGGGAGTGGGAGATGGGATGGTTGTGGGTGGGAGGGAGGTTATGGGGGGAAAGGTGCTATAATCCAAAAGTTATGCTTTTGAAATTTGTATTTATTAAATAAAAGTTTAAATAAATAAAATTAAAAAATAAAGTAGGAAAACATAATACATATCAAAAAAAATTGTATCATGTTAATTTTTTTCTAAAAATGCAGAGCCATTCCTTAAGATGCCCCTTACCCTAACAAATTGACATTGCAAAAGGGACTCTGCAAAATATATTCCACTGGATTTTCATTTTTTAAATTTTTAAAAATAGATTTATTCTATTTGTTTGAATGACAGAGTTATAAAGAGAGAGGAGACACACACACACACACACAGAGAGAGAGAGAGAGAGAGAGAGAGAGAGAAATCTTCCCACCACTGGTTCACTGCCCAAATGGCTTCAAAACCTGGGGCCAGGCTAGGCCAAAGCCAAGAGCCTGGAACTCCATTTGGATCTCCCTTATGGATGGCAGGGGCCCGGGCACTTGGATCATTTTCTGCTGCTTTCCCAGGTGCATTAACAGGGAGCTGATCAGAGGTGGAGCATCCGGGATTTGAACTCACTCATATGGAATGATGGTGTGGTGACTTAACCCCCTGTGCCATGAAGCCAGCCCCTTCCCCCATATTAAAATTTTAATAGTGGAGTGTCTTTAATAGAAGTGTTGGTACAAATCCTGGGGCTGGGGGAGTTACCAGTTGTATCCACTGGTGAAGCAGGAGTTGTTGGTGACCCTCTTTATTGTCACCTGCCCCATGTCTCCATGAGACAAGATTTCAGTGGTTCTTTGAATCAACTTTATAACTCCAAGGCCAGCATTGTGACGTAGCAGATTAAGCTGGCATCTGCAATGCAAGCATACTCTCTGGTCCCCAGTTTGAGTCTGGGCTACTCCACTTCCAGTCTGGCTCCCTGCTAATGTGCCTGGGAACGCACTGGAAGGTGGCCCAAGTAGGATGATCTGCCACCCACGTGGGAGACCTGGATGGAGTCTGGGCTCCTGGCTTCAGCCTGGCCCAGCCCTGGCTGTTAGAACCATTTGGGGAGGGAATTAGTAGATGGAAGATCTTTCTCTGGTTTTTTCCTTGTCTGCCTGCAGCCTTGCCTTTCAATTAAATAGATCTTTTTTTTTAACAAAAGTACCTCCAAGGACAAGACAGAGGCTGCCTCACAAACATGAGGGGTGAGTGACTGAGTGGCTGAGAGAAACCATCTGGGACCTGGGCTGACAATACCACCAGGCTGGCCTGAGGGACCAGAATGCTCTGGGATAGAGGTCTGTACTTGAGGTGACAGAAGGTGAGTGTTCTTGAGTGGAGTTTAAAGCTGGACTTTTTTTTTTTTTTTGATAGGCAGAGTGGACAGTGAGAGAGAGAGACAGAGAGAAAGGTCTTCCTTTGCCGTTGGTTCACCCTCCAATGGCCACCGTGGCCGGCGCGCTGCAGCTGGCGCACCGCGCTGATCCGATGGCAGGAGCCAGGTGCTTCTCCTGGTCTCCCATGCGGGTGCAGGGCCCAAGCACTTGGGCCATCCCCCACTGCACTCCCGGGCCACAGCAGAGAGCTGGCCTGGAAGAGGGGCAACCGGGACAGAATCCGGCGCCCCGACCGGGACTAGAACCCGGTGTGCCGGCGCCACAAGGCGAAGGATTAGCCTAGTGAGCTGCTGCGCCGGCCTGTCAGGCTGTTCAAACTCTCTTCAGATTTCTACTCCAACCCTAATGTTAACACTCACCTCTCCAGTTTTCCTAACCTTGAGATGGCCAAAATACCTGACCCATGTGATAAAATGTTGAGAACTAAGGTTTTTCTGGGAGATAATGACTTAAGGTTTACCCCTTTATGATGACATTTTCACAAAGCCTTCAGTGTCTTAACACAAAGATGTGTTGGGTGGTGGAGGGTTCAGAGAGCAGGAGAGGAACGTGTAAATGGATGCATTCCACTAAGACGACTTTTCCAGAGTCTTTCCAATCTCATTCCCTTTTCAAAATTGGTGCTTTTCCTGGTCAGGACTTAGGCTTTCTCGGAGTTGGGAGGTCAAGTGCAGTGCAACGCAGTGACTCTTGATGCATGGAGGAAGGAGGAGTGAGTGTAGCACTGGTCTAGCCCTCTTTTCTGCCATCAGCCCATGGGGATTACCCACGGCTGTCCTCATGTGGGATCTCCTGGATCTGCCCTGTTGGTGGGTAGCATTGCTGTTAGAAATGTGGAATGAAGCTAGATTCAAACTAAGAAGACCCAGCCGGCAAGGAGTCTTCAAAAAGCTCAGGGAAAAATACATATTATGAAAAACTATGCATGAATAACAAGTATTTTTGCACCAAAATGAATGCATCTTTTAATTCCATTTTCCTATAATTTTTCTTTTTTAAAAAAAGATTTATGTATTTACTTGAAAAATAGAGTTACTGAGAGAGAGGGAGACACACACACACAGACACTGAGGGGGAGAGAGAGAGAGAAAGATCTTTCATCTGAGGTTCACTCCCTAAATGATTGCAACAACCAGATCTGGTCCAGGCTGAAGCCAGGAGCTCAGAACTTTGTCTGGGTCTCCCACGTGGGTGTCAGGGGCCCAAGCACTCAGGTCATCTTCCACCACTTTCCCAGGCATATTGGCAGGGAGCCGGATTGGAAGTGGAGCAGCTGGGACTCAAACCAGCGCTCATGTGGGATGTTGGCATGGCAAGCAGTGGCTTAACCTGCTGCCCCACAAGACTGGATCCCCCTACCAACTTTTTAAAGCCCACATTTACCAGATATTTATTATTTCCTCAAAACAACTGTCCCTTATCGCTTCTCCCATCCAGTCTCTCCTGTGTGGGGTCCACCTGAGGTCGACCTTGCTCTGTGAAAGGGAGAGTGACTCAACCAGAATTCTGCGGCAAGGCAGGGACACTCAGATAGATCAGATGTGAAGTTGGAGTCGAAAGGCAGAGTGGCCTACAGCTCCAGAATTCAGAGAACCTTGCCTTATTTTTACCACTGATTAGAAGAGTTCTCATATCTGTTATTGACTCAAGATGGATTTGATATGGTTGTTTGGCCCCAAAGCCCATCCTCCTAACTGCAGAAGATCCTGAGATACACAGACATCCATCAGGCCTGACGGGGTCCCCCCTTCAGCAGCTGGATTGTTGATGGGATGAGTCAGTCTGGTAGAAATCCCAAAGCAAACTGGTACTGCAGTTGACAGATGCATCCTGCTTCGTTCTTCTCATTCTCTGCCTTCACATGCTTGCCTGGCTCCGGAGTGGCAGCCTAACACTGCTAAAAAGGCACTGAGAAATACAAAGTGGGGGTCTTTCCCTTGAACAAAACAGCTCTATTTGGTTTCTAGGCTCAGAGTAATTCAGCCAGCACATGTCTTTCCTTTTTTCAGCAGTGATGAACAGAGAGGGGGAAAAAACAAGCAGTTGAGAGTAGTGGTTGCCTCATGTATACTCTGAGAGAAAGGTTCCATTGGGCTCTCAGTCTTTCTCATGGCTACATGTAAATATGTATGCTTCTTTTTTATATCATTAACTTCTCAATAGAGGCCAAGCTTTTCTCTTGTATGAATAGTAGCACAAAATCAAAGTCACTAAATATGAGACTTTCTTAAATGTGTGTGACTTCAAGAAGGAATAAATGACAAAGTTGGGTTTGGGAGTATAAAATCGCAATCTAGTTCAACCTCATAAGAAGAGAGAATACGCCTAGAGAAGGAATTTGACTCCAAACGACACAGTCCTTTTATGCTTTCTGATGGTAAAAATGGCTTGGAGAGTAGGCATTGTAGCATAGTAAATTAAGCTACCGGTTAGAATAGCTGCATCCCACACTGGAGTGCCTGGGCTTGAGTCCCACCTCCACTTCCAATTCAGCTTCCTGTTAATGCATATACCTAGGAGGAAGCAGATGATGGCTCAAATGCATTGGTCCCTGCCACACACAGGGGAGACCAGGATAGATTTCCTGCCTCCTTGCTTCAGCCAGGCCCAGCCCCGGTTGTTGTGGGCATTGTGGGAGTGAAATAATGGATGGATGGTCTCTCTCTCTCTCTCTTAATCATGGTCTCTCATTCTGCCCTTCAAATAGATAAAACAAATAAACTTAAAAATCTTTTGGAGTGGATCACATTTGATAGTCTACATTTTTAAAAAAGATTTACCTGTTTATTTGAAAGGCAATGTTACAGAGAGAGAAGGAGAGACAGAGAGAGAGAGAGAGAGAGAGAGAGAGAGAGAGAGATCTTCCATCCACTGTTTCATTCCCCAAATGGCTGCAATGGCCAGAGCTGAACTGATCCAAAGCCATGGGGAGCATCTTCCAGGTCTTCCATGTGGGTAAAAGGGGCCCAAGCACTTGGGCCATTTTCTGTTGCTTTCCCAGGTGCATTAGCAAGGAGCTGGAATAGAAGTGGAGCTGCTGGGACTCAAACTGGTGCCCATATGGGATGCTGGTGTCGCAGGTGGTGGCTCTATCTACTACGCCCCATACTTGACCATCTAACACCATGGCACCAAAGGACTACTGAATTTCTCTGACACTGAGTAACCAGAGAAAACTTAGCATGAAGGAATTGGACTCTTAAAGGACAAGGGGCACCCAAAGTAAGGGAGAGACTTTAGGACTAGCCTTCAAGGGAACATTTATTGAACACCTATTGTTGGCCACAGCTACAACAGTGAATGTGACACAATCCCTCCCTTCAGTAGGAGTCAGTCTGATGAGAGACATAGATACCTACCCAGACAATGATATACATGATGATAAACAACAGGATAGCAGTGCCATTTGGTGGTATTATGAATTTCTCTCCAGCATATTGCAGAGCTACCCCTGAGAAAATAAAACCTGTCACCTAAAGAGCCTGTGCATTTCTTCAAGATTTCCAAATAAGTCAGACGTGAACCACTCCTGATGTAGGAGGCAGGGGACAAAACAGGCCACTAAGGGAATCAGTGATGCTGCTGAGAGGAGGACGTACAAGAAAAGTAAAAGATAAAAAGCAGAAGATTTACTAATTGACTGCCCAGGGACTTAAAATTTTGGCAGGGAAAATTTCACAAGAAAAACAACCTTGGGGGCAGGCATTTGATGTGGTGGTTCAGTTGCCTACCGGAATGCCTTCATCTCATATCAGAAGGCCTGGGTTCAAGCCCCAGCCTCACTTCTGATCCTGGCTTCCTCCTAATGTGCACTCTGGGAGGCAGCAGGTGTTGGCTCAGGCAGTCTAGTTTCTCCTACCCATGTTTGGAGACCAGTACTGAGTTCCAGGGCTGGCCTGACTATTGTGGGTGTTCGGGGAGTAAACAAGTAGATGGAAGATCTCCCTCTCTGTCTCTGTCTCTCTCTGTGGATAAAAATTTTTATTTTTCTAGCATAAGCCCACATGGATGAATTTCTTTCAAGGCATTTTTTAAGAATTTCATTTGGGTATAGATGAGTATTTTTTAAAATTCAAATTTAACATATCATCAAATTAACTATTGGGTGTACAGTTCTGTGAGTGTTCACACATGTACAGATTCATGAATTCACCATGTGGCACAATCAGGTCAAAGTACATCAGCCCGCACTGCCCTCCACCCCCAATCCCTTCTACTTAACCTTGTGGTCAAACCCTCACCCAGCCAACCACTGGCAAGTAGTCTGTTATTGTCTGCCTCTCCAGACATGCTTTCTCGAGAAGACCGTGCAGATAGACCACGCAGGGTGTGACCTGGAAGTCGCCATATTTCACTCAGCATCATGCCTTGAAACTCATCTGAGTCGTTGTTTTGTAGGCTGAGTAGTGTTCACTGTGTGGATGTAGCAGCGTGTCTTACATGCAGCTCCTCAAAGATCTTTGGGTTGTTTTCAGTTTGGGGAATTTATGAATTAATTTGTCAGAAATAAACAAAAACCCAAAACCCAAAACTGAACTTTGGAAACCTGGGGTTGAAGGGTGGGTGGACAGGGAATGGACCACTTTAAGATCTACCGTCCTTCTTTTTTAAAGATCACCTAGGAAAAAGGAACTATAACAGCCTCATAAACACATAGGAAGGTGCTCATCACCACTCACACCGTCAGTGCGAGTTAAAAGGGCAGGCGGCAGGCAAGGGGGCTATGTTAGAGCTCCTTGAGTCTGGCCTTGTGGGGAGAGGAAAAGGCTGTGGAGGAGAAGCAGTGACGAGGGAAGCACAAGGCAGAGTTCAGCTCCAAGTGACCTTGACTCATTCCTCACTAGGTTGATGACTCAAACGCTAACTTTACAGTTATTCTTGGAATAATAGTATGAGTTTAGAGCAAGGGATGGAAATTCCCAGACTCTCTCAGAAAACCCAGTCACCCTTTGCTCCTCGTCATGGACACGGAGATGACAGGCAGGAGAAGGGCTGTGGTTCTTTGAGAGGTGCCCGTGGGGACTCCGTTAACAAAGTGTATCTAGAACCCTTTATGTTCGCATAGAGCACTGTGGTGGAAGGTCCTGAAAAGTCTAAGCCTCACAATTTGTATCTTTTTAAAAATATTTTATTTATTTGAGAGGTAGAGTTACAGAGAGAGAGAGAGGCAGAGTTACAGAGAATGAACCCTCTGGTTCATTTGTCAAATGGCCATCATGGCTGGAGCTGCACCCATCCGAAACCAGGAGCCAGGAGCTTCTTCCAGGTCTCCCATGCAGGTGCAGGGGCCCAAGTACTTGAGCCATCTTCTACTGCTTTGCCAGGCCACAGCAGAGAGCTGGATCAGAAGTGGAGCAGCTGGGACTCAAACTGGTGCCCATATGGGATGCCAATGCTGCAGGCAGAGGATTAACCTACTATGCCACAGCACCAGCCCCATAAGCCTCACAATTTGCAGACATTCGTGTCTCTAGCCTTGTTTTCCAAGCCTTATGAGAGGTGATCATATCTAGGAAAGGCTGGGATATTTTTATTTTGTTGTGATTTTATCCTTTCAGGAGGCCAGCTAGAGTTGTGGTAACTTCCACTATTCCTGCTATGGGTTGAATTTTGACCTCCAAAATTAATTAAAATGCAGAAGTCCTAACCCAAGACCTCAGAATGTGACCTTATTTGCAGGTAGGGTCTTTGCAGAGATTCAAGTTAGAATGAAGTCATTGCTGTGGAACCCAGTGCAATATGACTGTTGTCTTTATAAAAGAGAGAAATTTGGAGACAAACAGGCACATGGGAGAACACTGTGAGCACAAAGTCAGCCACCTGCAAGCCCCGAGGGAGACCTGGAAGGAGCCTCCCTTCACAGCACTCAGAAAGAAGCAATCCTGTCCACACTTTGACTTTGGCTTTCCAGCCTCCAGAACGAGACAATCGATTTCTGCTGTGTATCAGGCAGTCTGTGACAGCCCTAGCAAACAGGACCAATCCCCATATTCAGTCATTTGCTGCCACACCCTTGTGTCTAGAGTAAAATAATTCTTTTTATTCTACACGAAAAAAATTGTATCCTCTGGAACTGTTTTCAGACATCAAAAGTGGTGGATGGGGGCTGGCGCTGTGGCATAGTGGGTAAAGCCACCGCCTGCAGTGCTAGCATCCCATATGGGCACCAGTTCAAGACCCAGCTGCTCCACTTCTGATCCAGCTCTCTGCTCTGGCCTGGGAAAGCAGTATAAGATGGCCCAAGTCCTTGGGCTCCTGCACCCACATGGGAGACCTGGAAGGGGCTCCTGGCTCCTGGCTTTGGATCGGCTCAGCTCTGGCCATTGCAGCCATCTGGGGAGTAAACCAACCAATGGAAGACCTCTCTCTCTCTCTTTATCTCTCTCTCTTTGCCTCTGCCTTTCTGTAGCGCTGCCTTTCAAATAAAATAAATAAATCTTTAAGAAAAAAGTGATGGAGAGATGGTGAGGATGGAGGAAGAGGATGTGGGGATTGAATGAGTTATTTGTAAGCATCTCTCTGTATGTCAGGCACCATGATGTGATCCAGAGAGAGGATGGGAAATCACACCATATGGCTCTTGCCTTCTCGGATCCCTGGCGGGAGAATCTGACCTAAACCGAGACAAGTGCTAGGGAGTGGATGAGTGCAATCTGTGATAAAGTCTCCTCTGGCAGAAGGTGGGAAAGAACCCTGAACCTATCCTGGGATTAATGCAATCCCTACTCAGGCAGCCAGTACCTATGGAGGTGACCTTGACACTAGGGAGCCAAAAGCAGAAAAAATAATATGGACTCCCTTAGGCATGCCGCCCACCCTCCTGACCCATCAGCCTCACTGCTCCCACACCACACTTCCCCATCTGATTTGGGAACTTCTAAAAATGTGTTTTGCACAGCCAGACCCTGCCAAGCTGATGGAAGATTGTCAGGGCTTGTCCTGTGTTCGTGTTGGGAAAGGCCACTCCCTCCTCTTCCAATCCCTTCCAAGAAACTGAAGACTGAAAGGGCCTTTTATGTTTCTGATAAATGGTTTGGCACACACTTTGAGTTTTGGAATCATATCCTACCTGACTTGCCGTCTACTAATCACCCTGCCTCTCCCATCTGAGCACGTTATGTCTCCTGGCAACACAGCTGAGGAATGAGTGCTTTCTCTGAAAGGTTAATGTTGTGGAGGTCACTTCTGGGTCCTCGTCCTGGTTTTGCTGTTAACTAGTCTCTTGAGTGAGGAAAATCACCTCTCATCCCTGAGTCTTAGTTTCTGAGAGCCCAAACCTAGGGAGGGGTGGTGGGCAAGGGTCCAAGATCCCTACTAACTCCAATGCGACGATCCTATTAGTCTTTCTATATCCAAAGGTACTTGAATTCCTCCCGACTCAACCTAGCTGGGGCCTTGTCACTAGCACAGGTCAGAGGCAGTGGCCTTGGGCAGTCTGGGGCAGTCATATAGCTGCTGTGTTGTCATCAGTATGTGTAGTGAAGAATGGGTAAACAAGAACCAGCAGAAACAAAACTCTCCCTCTGCTCTCTACCTGCCTTGGTCAGCCATGACTGTCCCATCCCCTCGACCCACAAATTCTTCCCAAAACTTTTGCCTAGAGGGGAATTCAAGACTTATTTCTTAATGGTCAGAATTGTGCTGGGTCAAGACTTTTAACTGTGGATTTAATTAGTCATCTGTATGCATGTAACTTAAAGGCGCTCAGCTGTGCCTTTTTATTGGGCGAATAAAGCAGGTTGTAGATCACCTCTGCAGCCTATAAAAGTGTTTATAGCAGCAGCTTTTCTCTCCCTTTGCCATTACAGGAGCTGTGTTTGAACTAGCTGAGGTTTGCACGGGGATAGTTCTACCCAGTTCTAGGAGGAAAGTGTTAAAAGTCCCTCGCTGGCAAGTCACAGCTTCTTCATTAGGCAATGCAAAATGTGCTGAAATGCTAAGCTCCAGCAAGGACGTTCCAGGGCGTCATTGCCAACAGCAAGCCTTCTGTGTTAATGAAAATCAAAACACAAAAAAGCCAGTCAACTGCAAGCACAAAAACTTAAGCCGAACTTGAGAAATATGACCAGAGCTGGAATTCCGTGGCTTCTTGATTTCTATAAACCCTAACAGGATTTGGCAAGCCCTTCTCCAGGCTCATGCATTTGTACTGGCCAAACACCTTTGCAACAGCCTCAGCCAATTCCATAGTATCACTTAGCCTGCAAAAGAACAAGCCATCTTTTGTCTGATAGGCAGTGCTGTTGTGGTTCCCAGAACCTCTTTCTCTGTGTCAGCAGGAGGTTCACTTCTCCCACCCTTTCTCCAGCCTACCAAAGAAAAGATCCCAGGCTGGTGCCACAGCTCACTAGGCTAATCCTCTGCCTTGCGGCGCAGGCACACTGGGTTCTAGTCCCAGTCGGGGCGCCAGATTCTGTCCCGGTTGCCCCTCTTCCAGGCCAGCTCTCTGCTGTGGCCGGGGAGTGCAGTGGAGGATGGTCCAAGTGCTTGGGCCCTGCACCCCATGGGAGACCAGGAGAAGCACCTGGCTCCTGCCATCAGATCAGCGCGGTGCGCTGGCTGCAGCGTGCCAGCCGCGGTGGCCATTGGAGGGTGAACCAACGGCTTTCTCTGTCTCTCTCTTTCACTGTCCACTCTGCCTGTCAAAAAAAAAAAAATCCCAGTTCTTACACCAAGGCTAGACCTATGTCATCACCCAATATCCCTCCTCCAGAAGTCCTCAAGTGCTGCCTAACTTGGATTCTGGCTGAATGGAAGTTATCAAAGATTAAGAGCCTGTCGCAGAAGTAGACAACAAGTTAAACACAGACAAACCTTGGTTAACATTTCAGGGTGAACCTTGAACAGAAGTGGCCCTAGGTTTTGGTGTTGCAGATGTATATTCTGAAACCTCACAATTCAATTTCTTCTTTGGAAGAACTTTGTCTACTTAGCCAAAAGGAATGCCAGGCAGTGTTGACAATTTCTCACCATCCTGCAGAGAGCAATTTGCATGAGATTCAGGTCCCCAAGGCCAAGGGCAAGACTGCATGTTGCTCAGAATTGGAGAATTGCCTAAGTAGGTAGTGGCATGTGTATGTTTTTGTCTATCAGAGGGCAAGGCACTTGGTCATGTCAGTGGCTCCCAGAGTTTGTGAACTTAAGTGACAGCTGGGCTTTGTTCTGAATCCTGTGGTACAACTGGTGTGTTCAGCATTTATCGAGTAACGGAATGTGAGGGAGCAGGTACGTGAAGGAAGGACTCTCCTCCCTGGAAATAGGCTGTGTGAGTTGGATGCTCTGAGAATTTGGTTCACCACCTTTGTGAAATTTTCCCAACATTGGAGATTGGCTTCAAGGTCTTTAAGTCTCAAATGCTTCCTCTCTTCTCCTAGTTTTTCTTTCCTTTCTTTCTCCTTCCCTGTCTTTTCCCCCTATCTCTTCTACCTTTCTTTCCTTCCTTTCCCCCCATTTGTTTGGAAAAGATCTTTTGGGAAAATGTCAAGGATGACTGTTCCAACACCTGAACTCAAAATATCTGATTCAGGACTAATACTTTAAAAAATTATTTATTTGAAAGAGGTACATAGAGAGAGACAGGGAGGGGTGGGATAGGTCAGTTTTCCATCTGTTGGCTCACTCCTCAAATGGCCAAAATGGCCAGGGCAAGGCCAGGCCAAAGCCAGGAGCCAGGAGATTCATCTGGGTCTCCTATGCAGGTGGCAAGGATCTAAGCATGTGGACCATATTCTGCTGCTTTCCCCAGGATATTAGCAAGGGCTTAGATTGGAAGTGGAGCAGCCAAGATACAAACTGGTACCTATATCGGATGCTGGCTTTGCAGGCAGTGGTTTTACCTGCTACACCACAATGCTGGCCCAAAGGACTTCTTGAGATGAGATACATTTTTAGTCTGATAGGATGCTTTCTTTCTTTCTTTTCTTTTCTTTTCTTTCTTTTTTTTTTTTTTGACAGGCAGAGTTAGACAGTGAGTGAGAGAGAGAGAGAGAGAGAGAGAGAGAGACAGAGAGAAAGGCCTTCCTTCTGTTGGTTCACCCCCCAGATGGTTGCTACAGCCGGCACGCTGCGCTGATCCGAAGCCAGGAGCCAGGTGCTTCTTCCTGGTCTCCCATGTGGGTGCAGGGCCCAAGCACTTGAGCCATCCTCCACTGCCTTCCCGGGCCACCGTAGAGAGCTGGACTGGAAGAGGAGCAACCGGGAAAGAATCCGGTGCCCCAACCGGGACTAGAACCTGGGGTGCTGGCGCCGCAGGCAGAGGATTAGCCTAGTGAGCCACAGCACTGGCCTGATGGGTTGCTTTCTACAAAGAAATTGTGAAAGAAATCTAGCTTTCTCTTCGGTTATGTTGGATTTGTCTGAATTCATTTGTTTTCAACTAATAGAACTTCTATGCTTCCAGAAAAGACATTTCCAATTGTTTTCTTAACAATTAGAATACCATCATTGTCTTCTTCTCTTCAGGTTAATACAAAATGAAAACTCTTTGAGGCTGAGATTGGAGAGTTGTCTAAGCCTGTTTTCCTTCGCTTTAATGGAATACCGCAGATTGGGTGCTTCAGGAGGAAAAGAAGTTTATTTAGATCCTGGCCTTGGAAGTCCAGGAGCATGGCACTGGCATCTGGTCAGGGCCATCTTGCTGATGGCAACTCTGTGCGGAGTATCTGGGTGGCATAGACCATCACCTGCTGAGACAGAGCAAGCTCCTCCTCTTCTTGTGAAACCACGAATGCAATCACAGTGTTCCACCGTCATGAGCTCATTGTGTCCTAGTCACTTCCCAAAGACTCCTTCTCCAAATGCCACTAACTTCTGACTTTGTGGATTAAGTTTCCAATGCATGGATTGCAGTGCTGGGGGTGAGAGAGAGGGGGATTGTGTACCAAAACCATAGCTAGAGTTTAGCTTTATGATCTATTGTTGAGTTTTCTTTGATAGGTACTCACTTTAACAAATGAATTGATGTATAATTTACATACAATGAAATTGACTACATCTTGAAAATGTATTAATTTATTTGGGGAGTGGGGTGAGGAGAGAGAGAGAGAGAAAGCTCCCATCTACTGTTTCAAGCCTTAAATGCCTGCAACAGCTGGGGATGGGCTGGGAGCTGAGTTGAGATCTCCCATGTGGGTGGCAGGGACCAATTACTTGAGTCATTACTGTTGCCTCTCAGAGTCTGCATTATCAGGAAGGTTGAGGCAGGACCCAGAGGCAGTAATCAAACCCAGGCACTCCAATGAAGGACACAGTTGTCTTAATCAGTGTCTTAGCAGCTAGGCCAAATATAGATCCCCAAATTCATAAAATTTAATTGTACAACTTAGTGACTTTTATTTGGTAGATTTACTGAGTTGTGCAATGACACCATAATCCAGTTTTAAAATATTTCTTCATTCCACTAAGATCCCACACATTAATTTACAGTTAATCCCTGTTCCTATGTCCAATCCCGTACAATCACTGCCTTTTCTAAGTATCTCACATACAGAGGCTCCTTGATTTATGAGGACATTATATCCCTATAAAACTATTGTAAATTGAAAATATCCAAAGTAAAAAATGCCTGTAAGCTACGTAACCTACTGAATATCATAACTTAATTTAGCTTACCTTAAATGTGCTCATAACCCTTACATTAGCCTACAGTTAGGCAAAATCATCTACTACAAGGCCTATTTTATAATAAGTGGTTAAAGATGTCACATAACTGGTTGACTACTGTACTGAAAGTGCAAATCAGTGGTTGTATGTGCATGTTTTTGTACCATTGAAAAAATCAAGAATTCTTAAATTGAACCATTGAAAATTGGGGACCATATGTAGTGTCATTACTCAATAAATATTTAGCCATTTCTGTCTTGCTTCTTTCTCTTAAAAATAATGGCTTTTGGAGTTTATTAATGTAGCATGTACCAATAATTCATTCTAATTTATTACTGAGAGTATTTCATTGTATGTGTAGACCACATTATGTTTATCTGTTCACCAGTTTATGGAGACTTGGATTGTGTCCATTTTTAAGTTATCATGAGTACTGCTGCTGTGAACATTTTGTGTGCAAATATTTGTGTGGACATATGTTATCATTTCTCTTGGTTAGATATGTAAGACTGGAATTACTGGGTCATATGGTAGATTTATGTTTAACATTTAAGAAACTGTCAGACTTCTCCCCAAAGCATCTACACTATTTTATATTCCCACCAGCACTGTGTGAAGATTTCCATTTATCCACATCCTGGACAACATTTGCTATTATCAGTCTTTTTGATTATACTATTCTTGTGGGCATGTGTAATATCTCCTTATGGATTTTGATTTGCATTTCCCTATTGACTAATGACATAGAATGTCTTTTTGTATGCTTATTAGCCACCACACAGCTTCTCTGGTAAAATGGTTATTCACATATTTGATCCACTTTTCAAAAACTTTCTTGACAGCCAGAGCTTAGCCAGGATGAAGCCAGAAACCTGGAACCCAGTATGAGTCTCCCACATGAATGGCAGAGACCCAAGTACTTGAGCCATCACCTGCTGCTTCCTGGGTATGCATTAGCAGGAAGCTGAAATTGGGAGTGGAGCCAGGACTGCAATCCAGACACTCTGATATGGGGTGTGTGTGTGCTAAACAGCATCTTAATCGCTACACCAAACACATACCACTCTCATTTGTTTTAAGTCAATTTTTGTGTAAGGTGTGAGGGCTGAGTTCATTGTTTTGCACATGAGTATACAATTTTCTCAACAATTATTTAGTAAAACAGAGTATTCTTTTCTCCATTGAATTTCCTTGACACCACTGTGAGAATTGTGCCCATAAATGGGTTTATTTTTCTATGTTTGATTCTGTCTTTATTCATATACAAATGGTTAATACCAATTGTGATCACTTTGAAATTCTGATTATCTAAAGAAGAATCAAATGAACATGAGATGTTGAACTGTTTTACACACACACACACACACATCAAACAAATCTTTCCCACAAACAGAAATGCGAGAAATAAAGAAATCTAATATATTATTTACATGAAGAGAGAACCAGGGCTATTTATGGGACATTAGTGCCTCTCAAACAGAGAAGCCCAAGTGTGTCATGTGACAACCCAAAGGAATTGGAAGACTTGAGTCAAATAAAGGAACTCTAAAGAGAGGGGTGCAGGAATTGGGAGAACTGAGCCAGATGATCAGCTGAGAAAAACAGTTCTCTCTCATACTTGCCCAAACTCATGTCTATAACAATTAACTATACATTTCAAAGCATCCAGAGGACAAGAGTCTGAGGGATATCAACACTTAGAAATGACAATATTTGAAGAGATAGAATTGCTAATTACCCTGATTTGGTAATTATACATTGTGTGTGTGTGTGTGCATACATGTACATACATACACATATAATTATAATATACCCCATAAGTATAAATATTATATGTAAATTAAAAATAAAAACAAAGTGACAGTGTTGTGGTATAGCAGGTGAAGCTGCTACCTATAATGCTGGCATCCCTATGGGCATCAATTTAAGTTCCAGCTGCTCTACTTCCAATCCAGCTCCCTGCTAATGGCCTGGGAAAAGCATCAGAAGATGGCACAAGTCCTCAGGCCCTCACCACCCATGTGGGAGACCCAGATAAAGCTCCCAGCTCCTGGCTTTGGCCTGACTCAGCCCTAGCCATAGTGGCCACTTCAGGAGTAAACCAATGAATGGAAGACCTCTCTCTCTCTGTCTCTCTCTCTGTCTCTCTCTCTTTCCCTCTCCCTCTGCAACTCTTTCAATTAAATAAATAAATCTTTAAAAATAAAAATTAAAAACACACTGTAACCCATAAATATATAAAAAGAAATGGAAGCTAGCAGTTAATTTAGTAACACTATTTTTTAATGGAGAAGTGCCTAAAAAACTATGATTTATGGGGAAAAAAATCTCCTTATTGTTTTTCTAGAAAAAAAAGGAAAAAACAAAGCTACTTGTTGAAAGAGACTTTGGTTTCTATATTTCTGGGATTTTTTAAAAAGATTTATTTATTTATTCGAAAGTCAGAGCTACACAGAGAGAGGAGAGGCAGAGAGAGGAGAGGCAGAGAGAGAGGTCTTCCATCCGCTGGTTCACTCCCTGATTGGTCGCAATGGCTGGAGCTGTGCCAATCCGAAGCCAGGAGCCAGGAGCTTCTTCCAGGTCTCCCACGTGGGTGCAGGGACCCAAGGACTTGGGCCATCTTCTACTGCTTTCCCAGGCCACAGCAGAGAGCTGGATCGGAAGAGGAGCAGCCAGGTCTCGAAGGGGTGCCCATATGGGATGCCGAAGCTTCAGGTCAGGGCGTTAACCCACTGAGCCACAGCGCGGGCCCCTGGCTTCTATATTTCTTTTCCTTTTTCCATTCCTTCCCTGATTTATACTATATCAGGGATCCATCATTGCTCTAGACATAGAATCAGTCAGTGATTCTTTTTAAATGGCTATATCATCAAGACAACTGCTGTTTAAAATGATAATGATATAGAAAGCCTGGTTTATAAAACAATTTAGAGAAACAAACAAGGGATAAGGAAGATGTGGACATCAGTGAAGTGCACTGAAATGTTTCCTGAGAAGTTCCCTTTACTAAATTATTCGGTGTGAAATGTGAGTGTTGTGATTGCTTCCTCAAAGGGAACCCTATGCTCTAAGCTCATAGACCAAGGAGAGGAGAGACTCATTGCGTCAACAGCAGCCAGCTGTATAGAATCCCAAGCTTTTCCTGGGGTCTTGTTGAGACGACTGTCCATTGCTCCTCACACGCCTTGTCTGGAATAGCTTGAGATTCTTCAGTCTTCTGAGAGGATAGAGATAAGCTATAATTTAATTTTTGGACCTCTTTTATTGGGAGGTAGAGTAAGTTCTACATTATGAAACTCTATGCTCCAAATCCCTGCCTCAACTCTCTGGGTTAAGGTTATGCAAAAACATGATTATGACCTTTAGAATGAAGAACCTATTCCAATGAGTGTGTGCCAACATGGAGCCAGCAGACTTGGTGAGGCTCAATAGTTTTGGCTTATCTGCCATGCCAATAACTCCCTATCTTCTACTCATTGAAAGAGGCTTTCATTAGAGCAAGAACATTGGGCAGGTATGTTTTGAAAAATGTCAAAGACGACACAAGGCACTGTTAGTGTGTGCTGCTCAAACAAACTCTTCCTATCTAAGCATGTAAAAATGAATGCATTCTTCAAAAAATTAAACCCACATAGAGTTTATGTTAAATCTCCTTCCAAATAACCAAGCTTACACCAGCTATCACTGGGCATGCAGATCAGAAAGTTGGTGGACCCCACTGAATACCACAGTCCTGAGACTGGTCTTCATGCTGATCCAGCAAGAAGCTCCCTTCTTTCCATAAACCGTGTCACCAAGACGTGTGCTGAAGACAGACACCAACCCTCAACCTGGGTATAAGCCAAAAAGTGGGGAAACCATGTGTCTGGACCCATTCACCAGTGTTAGAGCCTCCTCTTGGTTTCTTCTCATCTCTACTGTCTCAGAGCCCTGTGGCAGCCCCTGCTCCCTCTTAGTCTCCTCCAAAATCTACTCACTCAGAAAATACCTTCCTCTTCACCTCCCCTGCTCCAAACAAACCCACCCGCCATTCTGTGTCTAACGGGACCTACAAGAAGACGCCAATCCCCTCACATGGACTGCTATGGATAATGGTGGCAAGACTTCTGTCTCAGTTGATAGACGCTAGTTGGAGGGCTTAGAAGCTAACAGAGGATTTAAAATTGCACTTCACCTGGGGGCTGGTGCTGTGGCACAGCAGGTAAAGCCACCACCTGCAGTGCCAGCATCCCATATGGGCACCGGTTCTAGTCCTGGCTGCTCCTCTTCCAATCCAGCTCTCTGCTATGGCCTGGGAAAGCAGTAGAAGATGGCCCAAATCCTTGGGCCCCTGCACCCACATAGAAGACCGGGAAGAAGCACCTGGCTCCCAGCTTCGGATCAGCACAGCTCCAGCTGTTGTAGCCAATTAGGGAGTGAACCAGCGGATGGAAGACTTATCTCTCTCTCTCTCTCTCTCTCTCTCTCTCCCCTCCTCTCTCCTCTCTCTCTCTTTTCTCTCTGTGTAACTCTGACTTTCAAATAAATAAATAAATCTTTTTAAAAAATTGCACTTCACTTACTCTTCAAAGCATTTCTCTCCAAATCTAGTCTCTGCACATCCCTCCTCCCCTTCCTCCATTTGAAGAAATCAAGAGAAGCCACGTTGGTCCAGGCCTTCTGTATGGAAAAAAGAGCGGTGATGTCTCTGTGGCCTTCCCAGCACAATTTAACATTGGTTATTGCAGGGAGACTCTTGTCTGCTGATGGAAAAAGGCATCCCAGGCTGGCCTTGCATGATCTGGTTAGTCACTGTGGTTCCACAGGGCTCTGTTGTCAGCCCTGGACACAGTGACAAGAAGTGCCATGGGCTGCCCTCTGCTCTGTGGCTCAGACATTGTGTTCTGGCCATGCTGGGCTTTGGGCTTGGCTTCTGCATTTCTGTAGGAGCTGTGAAATCCCATTGTCTTGAAGCTGGCTGGGGCTCAGAAGAGTGGGGAAGGGATGAGAGCCCTCCTGGAGGGTGGGCTGCCTGTGGGGTTTAGGGAGGAGCACCAGAGCTGCTGTCCAACCACAAGGCCTGATGGGGTTTCTCAACCCTTTTCTTGTTCCAGGAACTCTTATTCCAGGAAAGGGCCCAAAGGAAGAGCCGCTTGTGTAGAAAGTGTGCGGAGGAGACTGTGGGGGCACAGGGCGTGCTGGGGTACATGGGCAAGGGTGGGATAAGGAGAGGGGAGCCCGAGTAGGCCCAGAAAAACAAAATGGAGGAGCTGTCATTTAAGGGTGCAAATCATTTTGTTAAATAGTGGGTGTCCCCTCTGATGGAAAAAATATGCCTAGTCACTACAGAAAACGTGGGAGACACAAAACTCATCCAAATGGGGATAACTACGGTTACTATTTTAACATTTTGGTGTAAATTTTTCTGATTTTTTTCCTCGTACATATAGGAATTATATATTATATATGTGTCTTTGTGTTTTTAAAAGGATGGATCATATTGTATTATATTCTGCTGTTTTTACTCAGCACTATGCATTTTTCTGCAAAGTGATTTTAATAGTTCAACATTATTCCATCTTTTTCATGTACCATAATTTAGTCAATCAAACCCCTATTGCTGGACATTTAGATTGTCTCTAATTTTTTCCTAATTACACATCACACATGCCTTTGCTCACCTTCATAATTATATCGTTAGGATGCATTTCTGGAGTGGAATATGCATATTATGTCTTTATACATACTTTCTTATTTCCCACCAGCAAGAGGCAAAATTGCTCTGAATTTTATTTTTGCCAGAAATGTATGAAATGAATGTTCTCCTTGCAGTTGAACACTGCGTAGACTGTGACTTCCTGGATTTTTGTGAAGGTGAGAAGAACAACGTTCCACCTCATTATATTAATTTGAATATTTTTTATTAGTGTGACTCAGTATTGTTGCATTTATTGGTTGATTAAATTTATATATACAATTTTTTTGGGTTTGACAGGTAGAGTCACAGTGAGAGAGACAGAGAGAAAGGTCTTCCCTCCATTAGTTCACCCCCCAAATGGCCGCTATGGCCGGCGCTGTGCTGATCTGAAGCCAGGAGCCAGGTGCTTCTCCTGGTCTCCCATGTGGGTGCAGGGGCCCAAGTACTTGGGCCATCCTCCACTGCCCTCCTGGGCTACAGCAGAGAGCTGGACTAGAAGAGGAGCAACCGGGACTAGAACCCATGCCCATATGGGATTCCGGTGCCGCAAGCGGAGGACTAGCCCAGTGAGCCACGGTGCCGGCCCCCTAAATTTATATATAAATATCACCAGTAAGTGATTCTTAATTGCTCTCTAGTAGCTACTGCTATCCTGGGATATTTTCTCCTTGTTTTAGGTAATGCAGATATATTCTAAGTCCTCATGTCCTTTTAATTTTGGCTTGTAATGATTTAAACGTCATATAATCAAATGTGTTAATCTTTGCACTTAACAGTGTCTATGCTTGGGGAGTGTCTATCCTTGATGCCATTTAGGAAGATTGTTTCTACTGTCAAATATCATATTTATCTTTTTTCTCTAATGTTTAGAAATACCGTGCTAATTTTACAAGTCAATCTTCAATCCATTTGTGCTTTGGGAGTACGTGGTGTAAAGTAGGACACCCAGCTTCCTTCCCGGCTTCCTGAGGTGAATCCGCTTTCCGAGTACCGCTCATTACATGTATTATCCTTTATTGACATAAACGCTATCTTCTGGATATATGAAGTATTTACATATTGCTATGGTTTGAATGGGGTGTGACTCCAAAACTTATACAGACATTTAAACCCCCAAAATAACAAGAGAATGGTGCTCAGAAGATGGAAGCCTAATCAGATGATGGAGTTTAAGGGGTGGGCCCAGTGGGAAAGCCTAGTTACGAGGGCCATTCCCTGCAAGGGGCCCACACCTGACAGGGGGCAATATGACAGCCTGAATGTGGGCCCAGCCACTCCCTCTGCTTCCTGGCTCACCATGCGATCCTTGCTCTGAGTGTGCTCCACCTGCCAGCCTCACAGCCCAAGCCCATGGGGCCTCCTCGGCAGGATGGTGGGCCTCTAAACCCATGAGCCAAAAATGCAATTGCTTCCTTAAAAAGTAACTTGTCCTAGGTGCCGTGTTATAGTAGCACTAAATGAGTGAATACTTACCTGAACACTATTTCTGGGCACTTTATACAATTTCACTGATCTATCTGAACAATTCGGAAGCAATCCCTTACTACTCTAGCAATCAGATTTACCCTGCCCATATCTTTATCTATCCATGTTTGTCTTTTCTCCAATTTCAGTTTATTAGTTATTGATGCTCTCTTAATGAGTCCTTTTCCTTTTCACTTTGGTATTTTGGATTTCTTCAGAGTGTTCTCCATGGATTCTTACTATATTTCCCACTATTTAAAGATGAATTGAGGCCGGGAGCCTTGGCTCACTAGGCTAATCCTCTGCCTAGCGGCGCCAGCACACCAGGTTCTAGTCCCGGTCGGGACACTGGATTCTGTCCCGGTTGCCCCTCTTCTAGGCCAGCTCTCTGCTATGGCCCGGGAGTGCAGTGGAGGATGGCCCAAGTGCTTGGGCCCTGCACTTGCATGGGAGACCAGGAGAAGCACCTGGCTCTTGCCTTTGGATCAGCGTGGTGCGCCGGCCGCAGCGCTCCGGCCTTGGCGGCCTTTGGAGGGTGAACCAATGGCAAAGGAAGACCTTTCTCTCTGTCTCTCTCTCTCACTGTCCACTCTGCCTGTAAAAAAAAAAAAAAAAAAAAAAAAAAAAAGATGCATTGAATATTGTCAATATACTTCTGACTACAACCTTGCTTCTAAATGACAGATTTGAAAAAATCATGATGGTTATCATTTCCTATGTATTCTTTAATCATAACTTAAATCATAACATAAAATAACTTTGTCCCAAAATTATTTTAAAAGTATCTTTGAATAATCAAGTACAAATTCAAATTTTTAATATTTTTTATAAAAGCAAAGTATAAAATATCTAGTTTCAAAAACTTATTTATGTTTCCTATGTTATCTAAGACATGATGATTATCAGCTTTGGTGCCTAGAAGTTGATTTACTTAAAATGAAATATACAAGTTCTTTTCTTTGCCTTTTTGCCCTCCATCTATCAAGAATATAAAGAACTTAAAATTTTTCCCTATTATTGTGTATCTGCAAATTCTTCCATATGCTCTAGGTTTTTGCTTTGTCTATTTTGAGACTGTTATTCTGTTAATGAGATGTCATGTATCTAAGAAAAATATCACCAGTAATGGACCATTGGAAAGGATACATTGAAAGCATCAATTCTGTGATATTTCTGTCAAAACATATACTGTGATCTTATCAGAAGGAGATATTAGATGAACCCAAACTGAGAATATTCTATTAAATCAGAGAAAGACTGAAGACCTGGTGTGGCTGAGGGCCAGTGTTGTGGCATGGCTTATAAAACCACCACCTGGGACATGGGCATCTCATATGGGTGCCGGTTTGTGTCCCAGCTGCTCCACTTCTGATCCAGCTCTCTCCTGTTGGCCTGGGAAAAGCAGTGGAGGACGGCCCAAATATTTGGGTCCCTGCTACCCATTTGGGAGACCTGGATGAAACTCCTGGC
Source organism: Oryctolagus cuniculus (assembly GCF_964237555.1). NCBI lineage: Eukaryota > Metazoa > Chordata > Mammalia > Lagomorpha > Leporidae > Oryctolagus > Oryctolagus cuniculus. Next base: position 89,490,612 of record NC_091445.1, on the reverse strand, counting down.
CCACCGCTGGCTGTTGTGGCCATCTGGAGAATGAACCAGCAGATCTCTCTCTCTCTCTCTCTCTCTCTCTCTCCCCCTCTCCCTCTCCTTCCATAACTGTTTCAAAATAATAAATCTTTACATTGTGTCTGTGGCTTAGCAGGCAGTGATGTACCAATGAGAATGTCTGAATTATAATGTCTGCATTATGGTTATGTAGGGAAATGTACTTCTTGGTAGGAACTGCAAACTAAAGAATTTCAGGCACGTGGTACATCATGGCAGCAACTCACCCTCAAAAAGTTCAGGAAAAAAGGTCTTTGTGCTCTTGAAGCCTGTCTATGCTTGAAACTATTTTAAAGGAAAAAAATACTAACTTAGAATAAGTATATTCTAAGTCATCTGGACCTTCTGTGTATGACCAACTCCTGCCATACTGTTTGTCTTTATGGTTGTGTTGCTGCCAGTTAGCGTCAGCATCACCAAGTGATAGTGTTTCACTTTAACTGCTAAACCCTTTCATCCGAGTGCATGGTTTCCAGAGAGGCCCAGCCAGCAATCTGAGCAATGAACTACACAAGCAGGGAGAAAGGGGAGAAGGGGACAGTGATGACTTGCATCAAAACTCCTTGGAGACACTCAGAGCAAGGATGCATTGGCCACTCCAAGGCAGTCACAATATAGTCATAGGATTTGTTGTGGGAGGCAAGAGCCTGGTTCCACAGTGGAATAAAACAGAGGCTGCTCAAAGCAGTGGCCCCTTTGCCTCATTTGTTTAACTTTATTTTGGATGGAGGGAGACTAAATGCATAATGAATGATGCCTTTTGATGATCCATGGGCGTCCGTATCTCCTGGCATTCATTTGTGGGGAGGTAATAAGGCAAGTCATTGCCAGGAGACTTGGGTTTTTGACTTGTCGTCCTAACACCACCTGTATGACACAGAGAAGGTCATGTAAGTTCACGATGATTCAATTTCCTACTCTGTAAATGAAGAAGGCTAGTGACTCAGGTCCCTTCCTGGTCTAAATATGATTCTGAACATCACTAACTATGAACATTGTAAGAATCTAAAGAAAAGAGAGATATTTTGGGCTGGAAATGATAGAAAATCCTTCCTGGTGCTGCTGGGCGTTGCGTTGGGCCCCGACTGCAAGGCAGGATCTAACTCTTTGGAGTAGAGGGGCCAGCTCTGGAGGGGACAGGTGCTGTAGGGGCAGACCCTGCAAAAAGGCGCAGCTGCAGCCAGAGGGGAGGAGGTGAAGAAGGGAAGGGGAGTGGGGCCTGCCTGGGGGCAGCTACCCATCATTCACCCACTGGAGCACTGGCCCAGGAAGACTTTGGCATAAGAATTTGTTTTTCTGGTTGTTGTGTAGATGAAAAGAAACTCCAGAATCTTCTCCGTACTGTTAGGCCAACAATCTGCTTGAAAGGGTTGGCCAACTTTTCTTCTTTGCATAGAATTATTAGTGTTTCAAAAAAAAATAGTATGCTTATTTTTTCTTAAGTGGGCAGACTTGAGGAGAGCAAAGGCAACTGGAGGGAAAGGACTAGAAAGGTTAGTTCAGCATTGCCGTAGGTCGTTTAGTGGCAGGACTGGGCCTTGGAGGGGCTTTATTATTTTCCTCCTGTCTTAGAAAAGGCCTGGGTAGGGTCCATGTGGGAGAATAGTAGGCAAAAGAATTGGGGTCTCCAAACCGTGGAGTGACATTGTTCAGTAGACTGCATCCCCCTCATTTCAGTAACCCCGGTGCCACATGTCCACCGTCAGCTATGCCAACATGGTCTCTGGAGAGGTGGCCATTTGATGGTGGTTGTTGGGGAATTGCCAAGGGGTCACTGACCAGGCTGGGATGGCCAGGACCCACCTCGGGACAGTGGGCCTGTATGCTGTGGTGACAAAGGGGCAGAGGTACATCTTGGTTCTCTGTGTTGGAGTGGTCAAGCAGGGAAGACTCTCCCAAGAGGTCTGTGCCAGGCCTGGCTGAGCCCTGTGGCTAGGAAATTCTTCATTTCTCCAAAGGAAATAAACATGTGGGCAGCCCATCTCTTTGGGAAAGGCAGACAATCATAGCCCTGAGGAGAGAAGAGCCTGTACCCAGTAGCTAAGTGGAGCGTGGAACCCTGGCCAGGAAGACACAGAAGAGCAGGCCTGGGCAGAGGGCCATGGCAGCCCCTGGTGGGAGAATCATTATTCCGCCCCCTCTCCTGTGCTCTGTGGCTGGGAACACAAAGACAAAGAGGGTGGGGTGGGAGGCTTGGCCTCTCTCCCTGCAGAGGTCGGTCCACTGGCTTCAAATGATTATTGCCTTTAATGAATTGCAGCTTGTAAAAGGCTTTGAAGCTAGAAGGCAAAGCCTGAACGTGGAGAATTCTTTTTCCTAAATCATTTTATTCTATGATTCAAAACACAAAATCCCTCTTGAGCAGTCAAGGCTGCCAACCTTCACTTAGGGTAAGTTAGTTAGTTATTTTTTCAGACAGCCATTTAAAAAAAAAGTGGACTATCAAAGGTGGACACACCAAAGTGCAAGAAGACAATGGATTTGCCATTTGGGCAGGAGGTGGGGAAATGGTCAAGGGCTTTTGCAAGAGCAATGATAATTAACCATGAGCTTGTGCACAACCCACTGATGCAAGGAACACATCATTACTGAGAACAGAGCATGGTGGAACCCCTGGGAGCATCCCTCCATGCTGGAACCAGCTCCCTAAACAGGTGTAAGAAATTCACATGGTGTGAATCTTTCGGTGGCGATCAATATCAACTACCATACTGCTGTCCATCCGAACAGCTGCACGGGCTCAGGTCCCTGAGGGATCCCAATAGAGAGGGAGTGGGCTGGGGGCATTTCGGGCACAATGCAAATCCTAACTGGCACTGTTTGCTCCCACTGATAAAAGGGGGTGCCAGGTGTGCCTTCCTAAGCATCCCTTCATCACCTGGGCACAGTGACAGCATCGTGCTGGCTTGCACCTTGGTCCTGAGCCAGAGAAAAGACAGGCAGAGGAGGCAAATGAAACCACCAGTGTTCTTGCACGTGCCTTGGAGAAGGAAAAAGAAGTTGAGCCTAGTTTTTCAATTCGTGCTGCTCCATTCTTCAAAGAACCCTTTGCTGCTATGATCACTTCTTGAGCCCATCTCTGGAGTTTCATTTGAAATTTTTAAAGGTAGTTCATGTTTGTATTTTCCTTATTAGTAGAAAATCGGTGTTTCTGCAGATATCAGAATAACCACGTGCCTGTCCTTGGAAGCATTGACAAGCTAGACAGATCATCTCTGTCTTGCAGCTCTCCTCTTCTCCCCTCCCTCCCTCCCCCCATCCCCGCCTTTACTCCTCATCTTCTTCCTCTTTTCTCTTTCTGCTTTTGGCAACTTACTTTTTGTTCTTTTTCCCAGAAACCTTTTATTTAAGGAATACAAGCTTCATGCTTTTCATAAATACAACTTTAGGAATATAGGGATTCTTCCCACTGTGTCTGCCCTCCCACCCACACTCCCACCACTTTTTCCTCCATCTCCTATTCCCATTCTTATTTTTTTACTGAGATCTATTTTCAATTAACTTTATACAAATACGATTAACTGTATACTTAGTAAAGAGTTCAACAAATTGTATGAAAAGAAAACAAACTGTTCTTCAACAGTTGAAACAAAAGCTGTTAAAAGTCATTGCATCTTGAAATGTAAATTTTACTTCTATAGATTACCTGTTAGATGCTCTATTAGTTATTACAGATCAGGTAGAACATGTGGTATTTGTCCTTTTGGGACTGGCTTATTTCACTAAGTGTGATGTTTATTTTTCTAATTCACTTACATGTGTCTTAGATTTTACCATTTATATTATATTTTCTTTACTTCCTCTTCCAGGTGTCTTTTGGCTCACCTAAAGCAATACTTTGTTTCTCCCCCATTCCTATCTCAGCATCTTGGTCCTGTGGCCCCCAACACCTTTGCTATGTAGTATTCACAGAGAAGCACGTGTTCTTTGTTCTTTTTTCCTTTCTCTTGGGTTGCAGCCGAGTCTACTCTGACTCTTCATGTTTGTGTGTCCCACTACTTCTCAATTCTCTGTTCATTGAATTTTGTTTCCTTATTGTTAATGGTTTTTTAAATCTCCTGATTCTATCATCCAGGTGAAATGTCTTTGATATTTTCCCACCATATACTCTTCTTTGATTTCCTTTTCTAAGTTGCTTATCTTGGGCCATTTCCCACTGCTTTCTCAGGCACATTAGCAAGAAGCTGGATCTGACATGGAGCAGCTGGGACTCGAACCGGCACCCATATGGGATGCTGCTGCCATTACCCTCTACACCACAATGCTGGCCCCCATAGCCTGGATTGTCATCTCAGTCCAGCAGTATACTAGCCATGTGACATCATGGTGCTGTTATAAGGATCATATGAAAAAATACCTGCAAACATGGTCTTACCAGCATCAGAATTAGAACTGGCATTCAACAGCGCCTTTGAACTTGGGAACGGGAATGAGCTGTGAGACTGCTTGTTGGAAGCCTTGCTAAGGCAATTTCTCATTTTTGTGTATGAAACCTCTGTGCACCTTACTGGATGCCCTGAGTTCTGGAAGATATTGCCTTTCTTGTGTTCTAAAATTATCTATGAAGTGTGGGAAATATTGCTGTATGAGTCTCTTGCTTATGAGTGGAATCACTCCACCCAGAACGGTGAACACACAGGCTGGCAAAGATTCGAGCTGCCTTACGTTTCATGTTTTGGAAGCTAGGTGGAGGAGGCAAAGACTATCTAGTTCCCCAACCCATTGTGGCAATGTTCTTTCTGAGCTTTGAGGAGTAATGAAGAGAGAAAAATTAACATTTTTAGTGGTTGAACTGACATTAAAATGGGAAAAAGCACATCACTGGAATTAGGACGTCCTGTTCATTAGTCACTTTTTCATCTAAAATTAAAATATCTCTACAAGCTGGGAAAGAACGAGCGCTCGATGACCTCAGAACTCATTATTTCTAAGGAGTACACTCAACTCTCAGCGGAGAGGGATCTGGAATCGATTTTCCCTATCTGTCAGCTGTTGAGTGGCAGCCTCGCTGGACCCCTAGGGAGGAGATTATGTGCCTCTTGTGGGGCTGTCGAGGCTGATGGAGACAGAGGGTGCTGCTGTTGGAACCTGTGGGCAGCGGCTGAAGACTGTTTTCCGTTCTGTATGTGCCTTCAGAAACCAAAGAGGGACGCCTGGTCAGACGTCTTCATTACAAGGTTGTTCCAACCGTGCACTGACTGCTCTCTTTATTAAGAGGTTATTTATTTATTTGAAAGGCAGAGTTAGAGAGAGGGAAAAGAGGGAGAGGGAGAGAGAGAGAGATTTCTTTTATCCATTGGTTCACTCTCCAAATGGCTGCATCAGCCAGAGCTGGGCCAAGCCAGTACCACAAGCCTATAACTCCATCCAGGTTTCCCACATGGGTGGCAGGGGCCCAATACATGGGCCAACTTCTGCTGCCTCCCAGGCACATTGGCAGGGAGCTGGACATGAAGCAGAGCAGCTGGGATTTGATTCAGTACTCCAAAAGGGGATGCCTCATTGTAGCCCCTATTTCATAGTGGCTTAACCTGCTGCGCCACAACAATACTCCCCACCCCCTGCCCCAGCCACTCTTTTTTTTTTTTTTTTTTTTTTTTTTTGACAAGCAGAGTGGACAGTGAGAAAGAGAGACAGAGAGAAAGGTCTTCCTTTGCCGTTGGTTCACCCTCCAAAGGCCACCAAAGCCGGCGCACCGCGCTGATCCGATGGCAGGAGCCAGGTACTTCTCCTGGTCTCCCATGGGCTGCAGGGCCCAAGCACTTGGGCCATCCTCCACTGCACTCCCGGGCCACAGCAGAGAGCTGGCCTGGAAGAGGGGCAACCGGGACAGGATCCGGCGCCCCGACTGGGACTAGAACCCGGTGTGCCGGTGCCGCAAGGCGGAGGATTAGCCTAGTGAGCCGCGGCGCCGGCTCCTAGCCACTCTTATAGTTGAGATGCCATGTTAGGCTAGCAGCAGCTGATACAGTATGACAGAGAAAGGAGCCAGAGAATTCATTGACCCTAGGACTCTTTCTGTAATATCTTCTGCCTTCCTTTGCTCCCGATGTCTGAGCTTGAGGTTAACCAAAGCTGGAGCTGACCATGAACTCTTGGAGGGCCCCTCCCCAATGCCAGCATTATAGCCATTCCTTAAGCAATGAGATGGCTCTGTGCTTTGCTCTCTGGGTAGACCAGAAAGATTTCTGGGCATGACTTAGGTATCTCATACTCTGGGAAGCTGAGCCAACTTGTACCCCTATGTGAGTGATACTATAGCCATTATCTACCCCCAAAATCAATAGACTAAGCATATAGATCACCAGATAATTCGGCACAGACACGTTTACCCCAAGTTTGGTGAAATGGCTGCTGACTTTCAAACACAGTTTTCATGTTGCATTTACGATTGCCAGCTGTGCAAACACAGGATGATAGGAATGGAAATCACTAATGAGCCACACCTCAGAACATGTATATGAAATTTAACATTTTGTAACTTAATTCTCCATAAATAGGCTCACATTCATTTTTACCACATTAATTAAATGGAAATTATGTGCCAGGCAAAAACCAAATTATTTTAGGGTTGGCTGTGTGATGCAAAGTAGCTGAACGATGAGCAAATCTTGATTTTCTTAGACACATCAACAACCTTAATGAATCACATTTAAAAAGCAGTTGACATATAATGTTCTAAGTTGAGCTGTTGTTTAGCTGCACGCCCTCTCCCTGTGATGATGGTCCACGTTACTGGGAACCTGGATGGGAGACTATCCTCCTGTAGGTTCTCAGATCAGACTTGTGTCCCTGGCAGAATAATGGCCCCTAAAGACGTTAGGTCCTAAATGCTTGGAATGGCAAAGTCTGCAGTTTGATTCGATGTGGATCCTGAGATGGGGAGGTTATCTGGGACCTTCAGGGTGAATCCTCAGTGGAAGCACGTGTATCCTTATAAAAAGAAGGCAATGGGAGACTTGCCAGATACAGAGAGGAAGGCCGTGTGAAGCCTTGAAGATGCTAGGCTTGAAGATTGGGGCGATGTGGCCACAAGCCAAGGAAGGCTGCAGCGGCCAGCTGCTGAAAGAAACAAGGGACAAATTTTTCTCCTGCAGCCTCCCTCTGAGGGAGGGAACTCCTGGCTGACACCTTGATTTCAACCCTAGAGTACTGATTTTGAACTTCTGACTTGCAGAGCTGCAAAAGGATGAATGTGTGCTGTGTTAAGACACTGGTTACAACAACCACAGGAATGAATACGGTATCATATTCTCTCCCTTAGGGGGAAAGTCATTGAAGAATGGAGGTGTTAGGGCCGACTTCATTCCAACAGCCAAGGCCTATTAGTGTCATTAATCACTGACTCTCCACGAGACACCTGCACATCCTCCACCCCTTTCCTGCTCTCCTCAAGCGTGCCCAGGGAAAGGGCCAAGTTTTCAGGAAGTGCATATCTTAGATCCTCATTCTGAATCCTACTGCAAACACAAATGATCATATTCAGGCTACATCTGCAAGTATGAGATATTGCAACCCACTCTATGTGCTTCTCATTTATTTATTAATTCTGCCATTGAGTAATTATTTAATTTTTTTAAATTTTATTTAAGTTATACAAGTTTTATATATTTCATATGTACAGATTTAGGTACATAGCGATATTTCCCCCTCTACCCTCCCTCCTGCCCATACTCCAACCCTTCTTCCTCCTCCCTCTCATATTCCCACTTTTAATTTTTACAAAGATCTGTTTTCAGTTTACTTAATGATTGTATAGTAAACTCTACACTAAGTAAAGAGTTCAACAAATAGTATGAAGAAAAAAAACCACATCATTCCTCAACAGAAGATACAAGGGTTGTAAAAATCATTAAATTTCAAATTGTCCATTTCACTCCAATACATTACAATTTTTTATTTAATAAATGTGAATTTACAAAGTGCAACTTTTGTATTGTTGTGGCTCCCACCCCCCAACCTCCCTCCCTCCCGTGGCCCTCCCCTCTCTCACTCCCTCTCCCATCCCGCCCTTCATCGAGTTTCATTTTCAGTTACCTTCATATACTGAAGATCAACTTAGTATATACTAAGCAAGGATTTCAACAGGCTGCCCTCACACAACCGCACAAGGTTTAGGGTATTGTTCGACTAGTAGTGTTGTTTTTTAAGTTTCATAGTAGAACACATTAAGGACAGAGATCCTACGTGGGGAGCATGTACCCAGTGACTCCCGTTGTTGATTTAACAATTGGCACTCTTATTTATGATGTCAGCAATCACCCGAGACTCTTGCTATGAGCTGTCTAGGCTATGGAAGCTCCTTGAGTTCACCGACTCTGAACTTGTTTAGTCAAGGCCGTATCACAGTGGAGGTTACTTCCTCCCTTCACCAATACATTACATTTTAGGTACTCTATTAATTACCTCGGCTATTTTAAACAATCTGCGTAGTGCCATGAACAGTGCACTTTCAGAAACCTAGCAATAATTTAATTCCCCAGCTCTTAACCTCTAAGCCAAATCTCAGTTAAATCTATTTTAGTGGGATGTTTACACTGAAAGAAGTGCTATTTGCCCACCTAAAAGACCTTTCTAAAATCTAATCTCACTCATAAATCATTTCTAGGCGCAGTGGGTGAGTAGTGACTTGTTTCTTCTCACACCCACTGTGATAGGTGAGCCGGTTTTGGAGAGTCTGTTGCCTATGATGGACGTGGACACCATCCCATCAGTTTTGCTGCTGTTCAATGATTTCAGATGATGACACTGTGCCTCCAAAATGTCCATTGCATTGTAGATGAGGACTCTCAAATATTCAGGGTGGCTCCACACTAATTTGTTTTGTGTGATAGCCAATAGTATATTAAGCCTTAGGTGTGTATACAGCCTAATTAAATTTTAACGCAGAGGAGTAAGGGAAATTCACCACGGTGATTGCACTGAGTTTTAGTCATTGAGTCATTCAGGTAGTTTTGTGGATGTTAAAATCAGTTGAGTAATGTTTGCAGTATGTATTCTTCATCCTTTCATTGGCTTGTGTACTTAACGAAAAGTCTCAGGATTTCTGGATCCTGCTATTTGTCCAAAGGATGTCTCAGTGCCTGGAATGGTGGTTGAGATGCCAGGCATGGGAGACAAAATGTGTGAGTTCAAATATCATTTCTAAGCCTCTTAGGAACCATGTAACTTTGAATATGTGTTCTTTGAGTTTTAGTATCCTCACCCAAAAAGTGAAAAAGATCATAGCTGTTATCTCTATAAGGGTTTTCCTGAGATATGCATGTACAGCCCATAGTACAATGTCAACTGCCAAGTTCAGGAGCATGGCAGGATGTTTCCTGTCATCACACCTTTTCAACATTATAGTGGAAGTCCTAGTTAATGCAATAATAAAGAAAGATTCTGGAAGGAGATATCTTTGTTCAAAAAAAAAATGACATGCTTATCTATGTAGAAAATCCAAAAGAATCAAAGAGAAGGTAAAAGTAGATAGCAGGATATTAGTTTCACTATAAGATCTGTCAACATGTAAACCGTGAGAGCTTTCAAAGTGCAGAGAGGGGCCAGAGTCACGACACAGCAGATTGAGCTTCCATTTGCAACACTGGCATCTCAAGTTGGAATACCAGTTGGAGCCACAGCAGCTCCACTTCTGATCCAGTTCCCTCCTAATGCACCTGAGGAAGAGGCAGAAGATGGCCCAATTGTCTGGGAGGCCTGGATGGAATTCCATGCGCCTGGCTTCAGCCTGACTCAGCTCCATTTGACCTCGCCACTGCAGCCATCTGGGGAGGGAACTAGAAGATGGAGGATCTCTTTTTTCTTTTTCTCTCTGCCTCTCCCCTCTCTCTATCATTCTGCCTTTCAGATAAATAAAATATTTTTAAAGAAAAATGGAAGAGCAGAGAGAGTTTGACAAACCAAATTATAGAATATATACAAGTAAAAGTGGTGATGTCCAAGAAAGATAAAAGATTTGAAAAGGAACATTTAAATATCTAGTTTTATTAACTTTATTGGCCACAGATGGGAATTAAATACTCTATACTTGAGGGATTTAGGCTCTTTTAATGGGGAGGGGCCCTCTATGAAGGCATAACAAAGATCATGGATAAGTAACAAAGACTGACATTGTATTTCTGCTTGTGTATTTCTGCTTGGGTAATCTAGGACTAAAGAGCATCTCTGTTTCACAAAGTGTTTAGAGACCTGAGTTCTTTAACTTACTGCTCTGCTAGCTCTGATGTGCAGCCTTTGTCCTTACGTTCCATGATGGTGATAAGAGTTCAAGCTACCATCCAAAAGTTTTCAACAAAATAATGGACCAAAGGGTGAAGAAGAATGGGGCAAAGGATATGCTTCAACTTTCTCTAAGGACAGTTACTGAAACTTATTCACCCTTCCATCTTTATCTCAGAGATCAGAAATTAACAACATGATCACCTACAGCCACAGAAGAAACCAAAAACACATGGACAAGAGCCCAGATAAACCCAGGGTTCCATTACATGGAAGATGGAGAGAAGTTTTCCATTGTAATTTCCTAAATCCATGCTCTTGAAAGTCATCTTGCCAACAATGCTCCTTGATGTAGCCTTCTTGAGTGTCAGTGTAAGATACAGTTGTACAGTTTCATATCCGCAATCAAAGAATTCATCCACCCTGCCCTGATTCTGACGGCAAGTCTGAATAGCTCTTATCAAGGGTGATCTAACATACACTGGGTTCCCGTTACAAATGGGGGCAGGAATCAGGCACAACTGGTTTGAAATCCTAACTTTCCATTGCTAGCTGTGTGACTTTGAGCAGATCAGTTAAGCACTCTGAGCTTCAATTTTATTATCCTTGGAATAGGCATGTTACCTACACATGTTAGAATTAGATTTTAACACATATGTGAAACAAGTGCATATAGGCGCAGTTGATGCATTAAGTAAGAACTGTCTTCTGTTCCCTTCTCTTGTACCTTTTAAAATTATTTATTTGAAAGACAGAGTGACAGAGAAAGACACAGGGCAGGGAAGAGATTGAGATTTCCCCATCCACTGGTTCACTCACGGAATGCCCACAGCAGCTGGGACTGACAAGGCTGAAGGCAGGAGCCCAGAACTCCATCCAGGTCTTCCATAAGCATGACAGGGACCCAAGGACTTGAGCCATCACCTGTTGCCTCTCAAGATGCACATTATCAGGAAGTTCAGTTGGAAGTGGAGCCACAGCATGAACGTAGAACTCTGGTATAGGATGAGGGCATCTCACGCCGCAGAGTCCTAACTGCTGTATCGCAATGCCCTCTCTTCCACTTCTTTTTTTTTTTTTTTGACAGGCAGAGTGGACAGTGAGAGAGAGAGAGAGAGACAGAGAGAAAGGTCTTCCTTTTGCTGTTGGTTCACCCTCCAATGACCACCGTGGCCGGCATGCTGCGGCCGGCGCACCGCGCCTATCCGAAGGCAGGAGCCAGGTGCTTATCCTGGTCTCCCATGTGGGTGCAGGGCCCAAGCACTTGGGCCATCCTCCACTGCACTCCCTGGCCACAGCAGAGAGCTGGCCTGAAGAGGGGCAACCGGGACAGAATCCGGCGCCCCAACCGGGACTAGAACCTGGTGTGCCAGCGCCACAAGGCAGAGGATTAGCCTATTGAGCCGCAGCGCCAGCCTCCCCTCCACTTCTAATATATAACATTGTTTTCATACCTGGAAGCTACTCCTCTGCTTCCTGACTATGCCTTCAGGCCCAGCTTCCCCCAAAGTCTTTTTCCTTCCTGATTTGAATGTTTTCCAATCCATTCAAATAAAGCGGTAGCTGCAAGCCTTCCTCCTCTTATAAGGACACCAGCCATTTTGGATTGCGTCCCATCCTAATGACCTCAATTCTACTTCCAAGACATCACTAATGACAGCAATTGCCGTGCTGACACTAAAAGCAGGAAATCCACTGCAACCAGAAAGCATTGTGTGGACTAGTGCCCAACCAAAAACATGCAGGACATACACAGTGATCCCCTAAACTTCAATTAATATAAATGCAAATGGGCCGAGAGAAGCATTTATATTTTTATAAGCAGCAGATTGTCATGGCTGAGCCTTGGATTTCCTGGAAGTGCTGGAGCAAACATTGTGTCTAAAACAGCTACATGATGCAGACTATAGGGGAAAGATTGACAAACCAGATTTTAAGCTTTGCCCCCCAACAAGCTTGAGCCCTGCATTTTGTCTCTTCATTCATAAGCCACACTGGGAATCATTTATTTTAATACTGTAGTCTTTTCCTAGGGCTACCATAACAAAGTACCATAAGTGGGGTGACTTGAAACAATAGAAATTCATCACCCCCAGTTCTGGAATCTAGAAGTCTCCAATTAAGTTGCTAGCAGGGTTATGTTCCCTCTGACGCTGTGGAGAGACTTCTTCCTTGCTGGTGCCTAAATCTGGTTATGGCTGGAAATCCCTGGTGCTCCATATCTTGTAGCTGCATTCCTGTAGACTATGCCTCTATTGTCACACGGGATTTTCTTGACATGGCTCTGTGTGGCTTCTCTTTGTGCAAAGACACTGTCATAGTGGATTGGGACCCATCATAATGACCTCAATTCCATTTCCAGGTCATGTCTCATTCAGAGCTACTGGAGGTTGAGAATTCAATATATCTTTGGAAGAGGCCCAATCCAACTCAATCTATAACACTTATAGAATTTTGTGAATTAAAAAATCAAAGAACAGATTAAAGGTTAACCCAGTACAAATTTCACTCCCCTTTAACTGTTTTTTGATAACCTTGACTAGCAGAGGCGTGGGAGAGACTCACGTACTGTTGGCAGTGAAGATGTTCAGAATCCTGAGTGGGCTTTGGGAGTTTCTTGAATATGAAGTGTTGCTATTGTCATGCCAATTTCACCAAATGGAAGGTGTTCTTCCTGCTTAGGAACAAAGTTGGGCGTTCACAGAGGAAAGAGATGTCCAAATAGTAGCACACCTGGCCACAGTCAGGAAGTGGGTTGTGCCAGGCTAATAGCAAGAGAGAGAGGCAGAGAGAGAGAAAAAGAGAGAGAGAGAGGGAGATGGGGGCGGGGTGTGTGTGTGGGAGTGAATGTGAATGGCTCTGTGTGTGCATGTGAATGACTGTGTTGGTCTCTCTGTGTGGCTGAATGTGTTCAGAGGTGGTGAGTGATTGTATGTGAGGGCTCTGGGAGAAAGAAATCATGGGAACATTGAGATGTTGACAACAGGCAGGATGTGGATGGGGAGCAAGGGCCATCACAGGGACAGATCCTCTAACTACACAGAGCTAGAATGTGACTTTCTGGCGAAAGGGAACCCAGAATATTGTACACAATTGGAAACCTACAAGTGTGTGCCAAATCTATATTGGGTTGCCTTATGCTTCTCTTCCTCCATTATTTAGGATGAGTGGCTATGGGCCAGTTTAGATTGTAGTTTTGTCTCTTTTTATTTAGCGAGAAAAAAACACTAGTAATTTTTTTAAATTTGTCATATGTGGAAGACTATATCTCTTCCTCCCCCTTTCTTGATTCAGCGCTAATACCATAACCACCAAGCAGATTGAGATCAACCTTGCCAAGAAAGTTTTCCTATGCAGATGAAAATGCACAGGGGGAAGTTTGTGTCTGAAAATGGAAGGTAGTTAGATTAACTGCTAAAAGTAGAAATCAAAATTTTAATGCATGGGCACATTTTGCTATAATTATTTTATTTGCCATTAGCAACGAATTTGGAGCTATTGAGAAACCAAAAGCCTATTTGGGGACTTAGTGCCTGCGAGTGAGTCATTATCTTTAGCAAGTCCACTTGTTCTCGTTTTATTCTCAAAGTCCTTTGATGTCACATTTAAGGAGTTTGACTGTAATGAAATCATGCAAAAGAATAAGATAGAAGGGAAAGTGAAACTAGCTTTGATGATATTTTTGCCAGAAAAAAAGTAATATAAGAATTCCCAAGAATATGGTGTACCACAGGGAGATCTTGCTGTAAAATAAGTATGAACCATGTAAGTAGAAGGATCTATGATCCGTGATACTGATGGGAGGAGTTCTGGAGTAATGTGAACCAAAAAGAATGTTTGTATGGTAGTGTTTGTTTCCCAGAGATGGCCATAGTTATGTGGTCATCCCCAAAATCTTTCTTCCAGGGTGATGTTCTTACAATGTGCAGTGTGGCCTTGGCAACCATCCATTAACAGCTTGGGTCTGTCTCCTCCCGCTTATCCTGAGCCCAACTTTGTAACTACTTTGACCAATAGAATGTGGCAGTGACACTGCCTGACTTCCAAAGCTAGGTTGTAGAATGCAGTATGGCTGCAGTTTGGCTTTCTCCCTTTTTCTCCCTCTCCTGCATTGCTTCCCCCCTCCTCCCTTCTGTTTCTTTCCTTCTCGTCTCCCTTTAGTCATCATCCCCTTCTATCTCCTACCTCATCTCCTCTCCCCCCTCCTCTTGCCTTGTCCTTGGAGCCCTGCCACCACGTTCTGAGGAAGACCAGGCCACACAGGCCATGTGTGCGTGCTCCAGCTGACTATGCTAACTGGGATCCCAAGTGACAGTCACTATCAGCTGTTAGACCTGTAATTGAATTAGCCATCAGATGATTCCAGCCCCAGCCTGTAAGTCTGGGAGCTGAGGCCCCAGATCCTGTGCTCTGAATTTCTTAAGAGCTTGTTGTTTAAAGACCTTAACTTCTGGCTGGGGGCATAGCTTATCTCTTGGTAGGATTCGGGGTACTGCTAGATCTCTCTACAGGGAGTTGGGAGAATCTGCTTCTTGCAGACTTAATTTTGCAAGGCTTGTTCTTGGGCTCTCTGTCCAGGGACTCATTCTTGAGCCCAGGGGCTGGTATTGCTAGGCTCAGCCACTAGGCTCTCACAGGGCCTTCACACTGAAGCACCTTGGTCATGGTTAGAGTTCCATAATCTACTCTCCAAGGGTCAGTGTATATTTTATGTTCTTGAGTAACATTTATTTTTTGCCTGCTATGTTGTGGTATAGATCAGTGATCCTCAAAGTGTATACAAGCCACAATAGGAGCTTATTAAAACGTAGCCTCTGATTTGATAGGTCTGGGGTGGGACCTGAATTCCTGCTTACCCAACATGTGCCCAGATGGTGCAAAAACTGCTGGTCTGCATATTAGTTTCTTCACATTTAAAATGAGAATAATAATATTTATCTTGGAAGAGTGTTCCGAGGACTAGATTTGATGCACGTGAAACTCCTAGGAAGGTGCTTATCGTGTCCCAGCTGCCCAGAGACAGTGTTATACTTGATTTCCCTCCTTGGGTGGAGGTTTTCACAATTTTGCTTTGCCCATACGATCTGCACCCTTGAGACTCCCAGTTTGGTTCACAGACCATGTGCACCATGGATGTGTGTGCCCTGTCCACATGAAGCACTGTTAAGCGTTGATTGCAATGTTCAGAGTTTGCATCCAAAATCTTTCCTTTCCCTGCTTCAAGTTCCTATATGACACTGTGTCAAACAACTTCTTTCCTCTGGATTCCCATCAACAAAATAGAAGTCTTAACCATGGCACAAATACTGCACACTACAGAGAGGAACAAATGCCTTTGAGGAAGAAGAAGGGTGTGAAAGGAGGAAGACCCTGCAAGACTGGAGCAGACAGTGGAAATCACCTTTCCGTTCTTTGGGAGTTCGGGGAAAAGAAGGAAAAAGATCCATGCAGATGCCTCCCCTTCCTCTTGGGATCTTTGACCATTAGAAGGCTTTCAGCTACAAGTAAAAGAAACTCTGACTCAGATTGGTGTAAAGAATAATGACGTATGTTATTTCATGTAATTGGAAATCCAGGGTGGAGTAGACTTCAGAGTGAGTTGATTCAATTGCTCAGCAATGTCTTGAAAGACTCATATTCTTACCATCTTCCCTCTCGCCGATCCACATGGTGGTGGCAAGATGTCTACAGCAGTTCTGGACAATACATCTGCACATGGCAATCTGCAGAGGAAGGAAAGAGATTATTTTTTTTTCTGCAGCTCTTTCTTGAATGACAGATTTCCTTCATGTGACATTGGCTAGAATTAGGTCACATAACCACTGAACAAATATAACAAGGAAAATGAGATTTTCTTGACATCAGTCAGGCCCACTCTTGGGGTTGGGAGTTAAATTAGCTTTTCCCAGGTACATGGGCTGTGTAGAGAGGTGGGGATATCTGAACAAAATTGGAGTTCTGTTAGAAGGAAAGACGGAGGAGGCCTCCCTCATGTCTTCCCCAAGGACCAAATCCTGAAAGGATGTTGGGATTAGGGAATTGCTGAAGAGCCCAGTTTGGTAACGGCCAGAATTAGTGGCCTGCTTCTCCATGCAAGCCAGTGCGTGGCTTCCAGTGGCCAAGGAAGCTCTACACTCAGTTAGGTGCCAGGCCCAGTGGTTTTAGGACTGAGAGCATTGTCAGGTCATGACAACAGAAGGGCGCTTCCAATTTCTCCTGGGCTGGGCAGGCCACAGGGGCACTCAGAGCTTCCCACAAGGCCTGTAAGAGGCCAAAGGGGACCAAGAAAGAGGCTGAAATTTCCGTTATACCCACAGTGTTTATAGCAGAATCTCATGTTCACACATAAGAACCTTTCTCTCTCCAGGAATATTCCCAACCCTTCTGTCTCATGCTACAATTCTGGGACTGATCTTTATTTCCCAAGAGGACTCCGTTATGCCCAGGGGCTGCTTTTGCCCACATCTGGCTTTTGATTCTTTCCCCATTGGAGGACATCCATCTGGCTTGTCCTGTGCCTCAAGGGCTCATCTCTAGCCCTCTGTGCCAAACTAAAGGCCTAGAAACAACTCGACTTTGGTATCACTTCTCCCACTTGTATAAAAACATCAAGTGAAACCATGGCAAACATTCATCAGCAACTAATACTTTCCCTCTTAAAAAGATCATTTCCCTGAGTCATATTCTCTGATTCCGCTCTTCTTTAAATTCACTTGGATGATTCCCAGCTCTGACAGTGAGACACCCAAGATGACAAATGCTGGGCCCGTGCCACCCTGTCCGCTAGTGACAGTCCATACCTTTCCTTACAAGAAAGAAGCCCAGCTCCGTGTGCATGGGGGACGCTGGTTCTGAAATCCCTCTCACCTTGCACATTGGAAACCCCAAAGGCGAAAGCCCTGGTGCAGGCATTTTCAGACTACATGCCTGTCTTCTTGTGCTTGTTATTCCAAAACCCTTTTTCTGGAGTCACTTTTTCCTCCATTATTCGTGCCTCTTCCCACATTTCTCCTCCATCTCCTGAGTTCAGCAGATAAGGTTCATCTTTCCACCTTCACATTCTGGGTCACTCAATCCACTGGGCCCTCTCCATAGTATTTCCCTATTTGACAGGTTCCATTGGCTAAAAATGCTCCCACACCACCCCTTTTGGACATTTGCCCCATTTCCTGGGTCCTACATCCCTTGCAACACAGGAGAAATTCTTCATGGAGCCCTACTGGGTAACCCAGGTCAACGTGTCCAAAGGCCAACCCAGTCATTATTGAAGTAGGATGGCTGTGTTAGAATGACCTGGTGAGTTTTTTGTTTGTTTTTTAAGATTTATTCATATATTTGAAAGGCAGAGTTATAGAGAATCTGAGGCAGACAGAGAGAGAGAGAGAGAGAGAGAGAGATCTCCCATCTGCTGGTGTACTCCTTAAATGGCTGCAATGGCTAGAGCTGGGCTGATCCAAAGCCAGGAACCTGGAGCTTCTTCCAGGTCTCCCACGTGGGTGCAGGGGCCCAAAGACTTGGGCCATCTTCCACTGCTTTCTCAGGCCGTAGCAGAGAGCCAGATCGGATGTGGAGCAGCGGGGTCCCAAACCTGAGCTCATACGGGATACCAGCACTGCAAGCAGAGGCTTCCCCAGTGACGCCACAGCTCCGGCCCCGGGGAGTTTTTGAAACATCCTCATGTGTCTGATTCCACACGGCTGCCTGGATTCCTATGTTGAAGTTACGCTTGTAATGATGGTGTCATTGGGAATGGAAGCCTTTCTCAGACTCTGGGCAAGCACAGTGCCCTTAGAGGAGATAGAGTGGTGGGAGAACAGATGTACCTACAAAGCCTGACCACAGGTCTAGACACTCTGAGCCAGGTACTTGGTGGGATCAGCCACGAGGCCCTGCACTCCTTATTTGTTTATTTGAAGGGCAGATATGTAGGAATTTGAGTTAATGATAATGTCTAGAGTTGTGTCATGTGTTGTGTAATTAAGGAAGCATTAACTCAATTATCATCACTGTCAACAAACCTCCATTGAACGCCTGCTATATATAGGACACTGTGACATGGTAATAGAGAAAAATATCTTTTAATTGTTATCTAAAAATAATTAAGCAACTTCACTTGGAGTCTCTTACAAGTTGGGAAAGAGCACACAGGCTCCAAAATATGTGCTGACAGCATCACTTCCCAAGAACAATCGAAACACGCTTTTTTCCAGCTTAATCGTCTCTGAACTCATTCACTGCAGAGTTCCTGACACAACATGGCAGGTGCTATGTTGAACCAAGGCTAGGGTAGAGCAGACCAGACACAGGCAGGAGGAGAGAGGCTCCCACTGCAGCGGGAAAGATCTAACCACCACACTGTATTATCAGGGCTAACCAGAGAAGCATACTGATCCGTGTGGGAGCTCAGTGGCAGGAGCTGCTTCACTGTCAGGTTTCGCGGGCGAACTGGCTGCTTGTATCTCCTAAGAATGAACTATGTACCAGCGACTACCCCAGGCACTTTATATATGTTAGCCTATCCAGTGTAATTTCACTTATCATTTGCCAGAACCCTCACTAGGTATTTATTATCTTAGTTGTACAAATTAAATAGATTCCCCTTGCTGCTGGGTGAGGCTTCCTCCAAAGGAGATAAAATCATCCTTGCAGACCCCCAAGCAACCATTTGCATAGGATGATTTGCAGAGGAGGTCCTGAGGTTCTCAGGTGCAAAAAGATCTTTGGCTCAGACAGGAACAGTGAACTCTCACGTGAGAACAGTGGGAGAATTCTCACAAAAATGGGAAGCAGTATCTGGTTCACTGGGTTGATCTGAATCAAGGTTTGGAGAGCATGTGGATTTCTGAATGCAGGGTTATACCCAATTTACAATCTACTGTAATTTGGAGAGTGCTGCAAAACTCATGAATGTATTTGCACCTTTTGGGGAAATATTAATTGATGGAGGCTCTCTCTTCTGCTCCCAAAAGATCTATTAAGAAATCATGGAGGAGGTGCCTGCAGGTGGATCAGGATGGTGGCAGGGAATGGGTTGGATTTTGTGCCTGCCTAGCAATGAGGCTGCTCCACCTGGCAATGAAAGCCAGTCACTACAGTCAGTGTCTTGAGTTCTTTTCCCAGGAAGATGGGGCTTGAGCTCTTTGGGTTACATTTCTGCAGATGGGAAAACTGAAAGTTGTGGCTCAGTCATAGGACCAGGAGACAGCAGAGCCAGGATTCAAACCTAGGAGGCTGAAGGAAGGTCACTGCAGAGATAGGTGCAACTAAGCTTGCAAAGACAGAAAGCCAGAGCAGGGCATTTGGGAGGTGAGGTCACATGATTTGTAATTCAGTGAAGCTGATGGTAGAGGACATTACAACAGGTGAGCCTGGGAGGCAGCTTAGGGATATTCGTGTGAACCTGCAAAGGCAGAGGTAGTAGATCTTCTTAACCCACCCTCCTACCTTCTGATAAACATAAAAATCTGAAGTCTTACTTTACAGTTGTTTGACATATCACATACAGTAAATATTTTAACAAAAAGGATTTTTATTAGAATGAGAATTTTGAAATTACTGTGTTCTTGCATCCTTCTGGAATTTTCCATCTCAGCTGCCTGGGAGGTAGAGCTGTGGAGTCAGGCTGACCAGGAGGAGCCAACTCATGTCTACTGAAGCAGTGAAGAGGGAGAAAGAATAGATTCCAGAGCCGTTTCAGTGGAAGAACTGACGAGGACGCTCATAGGAGAAAATGAGGGTTTCTGCTATGAATCAGGAAGCTGCAATATTCCAACCTTCCATAGACTTAGGGTTCATTTCTAAGTTCAGGCATAACCACAGGAAGTGAATTTCCATCCTGGCAAATCCTCTGCCATTCACAACATTAGCAGGTGCTTCGTGTCAAAATGAAGGAAACTGTGACGTGGATGGTTTCTCCCTCAAAGCGACTGGACTCTCTCCTAGATGCATATTAGATTATTATAACTGCTAATGATGGGTTCTTGCTGTCTGCCAGGCACTGTACTGCATGTCTCACCTCCTTGGTCCTCCCAGTGGCTGCAGGAGTCAGGTGCTAGCATTACCCTCATTCTCAGAGGTCCAGCACGAGGTGACCCACTTGCAGATTACACTGCTGGCAAGTGATAGAGTTGAAATTAAAACTCAGGTCTTTCTCCCATCAGGCACGCAGAGTGTGCCCAGAGGAACTGCTCAGGAGACAGCATGGGGACTTGCGCAGCGAGCTGGGGTGGTTTGTATCCCTGTGTCCCCTGCATACATCAGGCAGGGCAGGTCTAGGCAGCATCAAAGAGCAAATACCCGCTGGGGTCAGGGTGCATCATTCCGGCCAGGTGATTCTTTCCCCCTGCAGTCCTTGCACTAGGGACACTCAATCCCCATATTTGAGAACTCCCAATGAATACTGTCCAACTGAGATGCAGATGGAACAGAGAGTGGGTTGAGGGGCTGGCCAGCCTAGCAGCTGGTTTCTGAATTGTGTGACGGGTTCTGAGGCTTGAGTGTAGAGATGGTGCAGTCTGGGAAGGCCAGGCACTGCCAGCCACAGAGTCACAAAGAAAAACAGAGGGAATCATCCGATAACTGTGACTCAGTGTCCCCAGCCATTACATGGACTCTGTCTCATCAAGGTTATATGTAGTATATAATTTACATTTTTTTTTTTCAGAAAGATGGTGATTTGAACAAGAACTGTGAAAATGGTGCATAGTCTTTTTTTCCTTTTTATGTTTTTCTCATAAATTATTTCAGATGATACAGAAAAGTATACAGAACAATTCATCCATGAGCAAACATCTAGCAATTTTTAACATTTTGCTATATTCACTTCATATGTAAAACTGTGTATCTCTGTGTGCGATTATATGTATACACATTACACAATTTTTTTAAAAGCAGGGATGGATATATTAATTCCGTAATATAGAATTCATGACAAAGATCATAAAGTGAGGAATGAAGGGTATACTATTATATAAGGGGTTATAATTCAGACATGTTTGTAAATATCTATGTACCAAATAATATGGCATCCACATATTTTTACTATATAATATAAAAATTTTCAGATATTATAAAATATCTTTGAATAGCTTTTAAACAGCTACCTTTCAATGCTTAACAATTTAAGCTAAAATTCTGAAAGAAATAAGTTACAAACTCTATTTAAACACAGGCTGAATTCTTGTCTCCCTAGTGATATGAGCTGGGCTTACTGGCTACTGGATGCACCTTTCCCTCGTCCTCTGTGGTTGCCTTGGTTATCTGTGGGAAATTCTAGGGGGAAATACATCATGTATGCTTGTCTGAAATGTAATTAATGTGCTTGTTTTAAACTCCATAAAGTGGATTCTGAAATTCACTTGGAGGCAATATCTACCAGCACTCCAACCTAAGTTACTAAGGTCAAAAGTGCTGAAAGACTTATAAAAACCTCTGGCCAGTGTCAAGATCTACTCTGCATGTATTTGGCACCTAAGCATGGATCAGACAAGGCTCAGCTGTCACCTGGGGATGGTCGACCTCAGAATTATGATACATGGCCCTAGAAATTAAGATGGAAAAGCCACCTGAGAAACAGTTGTAGTCCGTTACCTCTTGACTGGCAGAAATGGAAGGGTGTCATGAATCCGCGTAGGAAACTCAGTAAGAATGGAGCAGTCTATAAACGTGGGAGAAGAGTAGGTAGTGTGCCTGCCAGGGTTAACCGCGATGCTGGCACTGAAGTTTTCCCAAGTTGGAAAAAAAGGGACAAAGTCTTGCACCACCCAAAATGAAGTCAGACGGAGCCATCATGTTTTAAATATGTGGTGATGCTTTCTTTAGAAAGGGCCCCTGAAGAGGACACAGGAAAGAACAGCCTTGCCTGCAGGCCCAGTCTAATGCTGGCTTTGACAGCTCCTTTGGGCTTCTGTGTGACTATTTACTCAGGATAAATAATGGAACAACATTCTTAAACAAGGCCTGCTAATTCTGCAGCCCTCTGAGATCCCCTCGTTGCAACAAAACCAAACTTTGTGCTTCCACATCCGAGGGGACCTGGAACCCCCAGCCCCCCCCATCGGAATCCTTCGTCTGACCCCAGGAGTCTTTCCTGCTTTTGCATTTAGGGGGTTCTGATCTCTGTTGTTGGTTGGTTGTGTCTTCCAGTTATGTTTAGAAGAACAGATTAGGCAATGAGGTATTTGCATAAATTTGTAGGAAAAACGTTGAACCCTTCCTTTTTCTTGTATCTGAATATAGCTATGCTATGTAGAGTTTCCAAAGAGATGACTTGTCCATAAATTAGGAAGCAGATGGGGGTTAGAAATTGGATGTTCTTTCTCACTGGATGATCTACAGGGATAAATGCTAAGTAGCCAAGGGAACACTTCTCCTCTCCACAGCAGGTCTCTCGAATGTCTCACCTTAAAATCACTGAAGGTATGTACAGGGTTGGCTGTATTGAGGGAGCAGAGAGAAATTAAATGTGTATCCCGACTTTGCTGACCTCTCTAAACTGCTGTTCTCTCTCATTCCCTAGTCCCACAGAGCTCTCTCTCTCTCTCTCTCTCTCTCTCTCTCTCTCTCCCTCTCTCTCTCTCACACACACACACACACACACATTTATGTGCCCTTTGGGAATTGAACTATAGGGCAATGAGAATAAGTTAAACAAAGGAAAAGACTAGAAAGGGAGGAAAAAGTGGGCCTTCACTTGAGTAATGGTCAGACTTCAATTTGAAAACAGATGGAAAGAAATATAGACTGTGGTTACCATAAATAGAGAATGCAAAACATTGTACCCATTAAATTAGGCACAGATTTTTACTGTGACATACTTGTAGCCTTCCAGATGATCCTTTTTTCTTAGATGCTATGGAAAGCGAGGATTTTCTAAGTTTCTTGGGCGACGGTTGAATGCAGAACCACAAATGGAGACAAGGTTCTTGTGAGTTTCCTCTGGAACTGCCTGGTGATGTGTTTGTCTCTCTTCTAGGTCACAAGCTCCTTGAGGGAAGCATTGGGTCTTTTTCTTTTTTTAAAGATTTATTTATCTATTTGAAAGTCATAGTTACACAGAGAGAGAAGGAGAGGCAAAGAGAGAGAGAGAGAGACAGAGAGAGAGGTCTTCCATCTGCTAGTTCATTTCCCAGATAGCCACAAAGGCCAGAGCTGAGCCGATCCGAAGCCAGGAGCAAGGAGTTTCTTCTGGGTCTCCCACATGGGTAGAGGGGCCCAAACTTGGGCCATCTTCTACTGCTTTCCCAGGCCACAGCAGAGAGCTGGATCAGAAGTGGAGCAGCCGGGTCTCGAACCAGCACCCATAAGGGAGGCTGGCGCTACAGGCCAGGGTTTTAACCCACTGCGCCACAGCCCCAGCCCCAGCATTGGGTCTTAGCCATTGCTGTGGACCCAGGGCTTTGAGCATAGGAGATAGCTACTTGAAGGAATAAATGACTTTACAACAAAAAGGACTGAAGAGTTAAGAACACTGAGTGCTAGGGGCCAGTGCAGTGGTGTGTAGTGGGCTAAGCCTCCGCCTGTGGTGCCGGTATCTCATATGCGCCCAGTTCATGTCCCAGCTGCTCCACTTCTGATCCAGCTCTCTGCTATGGCCTGGGAAAGCAGTGGAAGTGCTTAGACCCCTGCACCGGCATGGGAGATCCAGAAGATGTTCCTGGCTCCTGGCTTCATATCGTTGCAGCTCTGGTCATTGTGGCCATTTGGGGAGTGAACCAATGAATGAAAGACCTTTCTCTGTGCCTCTCCTTCTCTCTGTCTATAAAGCTAGAATAAATAATAAACCTCTTAAATAATAAATACTAAATAATAAACCTCAAATAAATAAGTCATTTTAAAAAAAGAACTGAATGCTATAGTAATAAATGCACTACACAGGCATTGTGTTCATGTGCTTATTGCTATGTGCTTCCATGATGGCGACATTCAGGTGAAAAATGTGCTTTTTACTATTTACAAAGAAGTTTAGTTTCAGCCGTGTGAGCAATGAGAAGAAGAGGTAAGGGTCAGAGTATTCAATGAAGCTGCATCATCTAAGGACAACTGATATGAAAAAGTCATCAGTAGTCACCAGCAGTTTACATTTTGTAGCCTCAAACATTCATTCGCACAGAGGGCTAAAAATGAATGGCTGGACACATCAGATTCTCTTCTGCATCACCTTTTTATGACTCAGCCACTTTCGTTAAGGAAGTCAGACATCCACAGGAATCATACTAACACTTTGAAGTCATGGAGTTGCACAAGCTGCTCTCCTGGGATCAATCACTGATTCATCCATTCAATAGATGTTTTCCCATCTATTTATTGTAGGTCGCTATACCTGCTTTATGGAATAGAGAAAAATTGTAGCACACGGCACTTAAACATGATGAATAACCTTATGGGAGAGAAAAGATAAGAAAATATCTGAAAGGAATATGTGATCACAACCTGAAGAAGGGGTCTACTCAACCCCTTGTGTTTTTTTGAGAACCATCAGGTTTCCAGCTGGATAGACAAGATCATTGTAGAAGTCAAGTTCCTGTAACACGAACCTGCCTGCATGGCCAAAGTTGAATGAACCTCTTGACTGGAAGAGACTGAATATTGTAATGAATCCACATAGGAAACTAAGTGGATGCCTCCTGATCAAACTGAGCCAGTCAGATCCTCCCCCAGGAATTTGGAATGGAGTGCAGAGGATTCCAATTTAGTATGGTCGGCCTCGTTTGTGAAAGAATGTCAACCTTGGTAGTGGCCATTTCCTAATACAACAAAGCAAAGGAAGTTAGTGACTGTGAGGGTAAACGAAGCAAAAATGAAGACAGAAGCTAAGATAAAAGAAGGAGGTGAGGGACTCTGGGACCCTAGTGGGCGCTAGCCCTGGTTTCTGCAGTTCTGAGGTTGCTCTCCTCCCTACCCTTGGAGCCCATTTCTGTGGCCAGGTAATAGTGCACTTCTTGCTTCTGCAGTAAACAGCTCCGTCTTTAACCAGTGTCTGTGACATCTAAGTGGACCATGCAATGTAAACGCGGGGACTTGCTGGTTCAAGCTGAAGATGTTTTCCTAGAGTGTGTTTGCTGACACTTCCCATCTCATGTCACTGCAGAGGTTGAGTCCTCCCAAAACCCCTCACTATGCTCTTTTAGCTTCCAAAATGTACAGGTGCTTCAAATATTTTATCTTATGCATTCCTTACAGTCACCTTCCTGTGAAATAGATGCTACTGTTCCCACATCACAGATTAATATGCAAAGAGATTGAGCAATAAACCCAACATTTCATATCTGATAAGTGGTAGAGTATTGAGGTGAACTGAGGCAGGGTGGCTCCTGAGTACCTGTTCCTAACCACTAAGCTACTCTCCTCTTTAAAAGTATTTTTGCTGGTCTATCACAGAGAAGGTGACATGAAGGGTGATCTTCTCTTCAACACTTTAAAGGGCTAGGATCTGTTTCGTTCCATGTGCTAGAACCATGAGGCCTGAACCTCACAGCAGTGACTAAGGAGATGCTCACAATCCACTTCCTCTTCCAAGGCACACTGGGGAATGAGCTCCCTACCCTTCCTTGTGGTTAAATTGTAGGCCTGTGCTGGGCACTGGCCAACGGAACATAGGCAGAAGTGACAGGTGTTGCCACCAGGACTGGCTTCCACTTCTCCAGGCGATTTTCATTGCCCATTCTCAGACTCCCATGCAGATGAGGAGTCCATATGCCATTCAGGATAGGGACACAAAGGGTAGGGAGACTGGATCCCTGAGTGACCAGGTGGAAGAGAACTACCCAGGAGAGGCACCCGGCCCTCCTAGGCTGTGCACTGTGGGGGGTGGACGTTAGTGTGTTATGTTACTGCCAAGTTGTCAGTTTCCACTGATTGGCCCTCTTCCTGAATTCCAGAAACTGGGTGAGCGCTGGTGGCAGTCAATACATTAGGCACTTGAGCATCGATACAAAGATGATTTTTTTTACAAAAGCATGGTCCTTTCAGAAGTCTGGTTTGTGTTAGGAATGAAAGAAAGTACTGATAATACTCTCAACAGTTACTCAGCCCAGTGCTTCTGTGGTTCTGAGAGGCCAGTCCCCAGGAGTCTTTGCCATAACTGATAGAGTAGGTCTTTATGTGGCTCCGGAGAGCATTCCTTGGATTATGGGGTCAGCTTCTTGCTTATGTGGGGACTGGGACTTCAGTCAGGGTGTCAGGGAGTTACATTTCAGGACAGAATGCTCAGAGGCCCAGCTCCAACGTACATAGAGGCTGCATTTAGTTACCACTTGACAGCAAGTGAACGGAGGAGAAGGTTGTATTTTTTTTTTTCTTTTTGAACTTACTTACACTGCTGCCATTCAGTCTTTTGGAGCCCATCATTCTAAGGACTTTTTCCATTCCTGCAAGTTCAAAAGGGGGAATCAAGGATACCCCCAATGGAAAACACTGGGTGAATAAAGGAAGATGGAACCAAATGGATTCAATTAAGAATGGACTCTCGGTTTTTGCAGCCTGCACTTGCGGGGCTATAGAACAAAACCTACATTCTTATCCTGGGAAATCCAAATTGGAAGCTGACAAATTCCTTTAGAGAAATTTCCAAAAATATGCAGTGGAAATTGCTAAGTTTAATATTAATATCCTCATTAAGTCAACAGCTAAGGTTTATTTCAAATTAAATTTATCATGAACTTAAGAAAATGGACTTGCCATTCTTCTAAATGTTCCGAGCAAACTCCATATGGTTTTAGTAAATTGTCATCTCACATATGAGACTGCTGACTTTCCCAGTGCAAAAGGCTCTCTCTGGGGCTGGCACTGTGGCATGGCGGGTTAAGCCACCTGTGGTGCTGGCATCCCATATTGGAGCACTGGTGAGCCCCAGCTGCCCTGTTTCTAATCCAGCCCCTTCCTGCTAATGCACCTGGGGATGCAGTGGAAGATGGCCCAAGTACTTGGCCCCCTGCCGTGTGGGAGATTTGGATGGATCTCCAGACTCCTGGTTTTGGTCTGGCCCAGCTCTAGCTGTTGTGGCCATGTGGGGAGTGAACCAGCAAATGAAAGATTCTCTCTCCTCTCTCTCTCCCTGACTTTTAAATAAATAATTTTTCAAAGGTGCTCTTTCTTTCTCCCTCCATAGGAAATAAGGAGAGACATAGGGCTTAAAACCCACTTTTTTTTATATTTCTACAGTTTAATTTAAAGGACTCAGTAACTCAGGGATACTCCCCATTCTTGCAAAATGCATTGAGATGACAAGAGATTGTGGCATTAAAACTCAAGGATATGAACTGTGGGGGTATCCTGCTCAAACCATCTGTGGCTATGGTTTTTCTGTTTCATTGCCATTCAGCTGGTATTTGCTAAGCACCACGATGTCTGAAGCACTGAGACAAGGCTATCTACCATGTGGCGGAATGATTGTTTATTTACAACTTGTTGTCGCTGCAACCAGAGCAAACGCAGTTTTAATCCACTACAAGACAGTTGAGTCTGGCATCTAGTGGGTGCTCAGCCAGTGCTTATTGAATGCTCCAGCCCATTATGAAACCTGAGACATTCTAGGGGCACAGTAGTATTGACACCACTTCTTTACTTCAGTGCCTGTCTCCATGAAAAGGTCGTGTTTCCTACTTCCAAAAGGAAAGAAATGGTTCCTAGAATTTATCAAGCACCTATTTTGTAGCAGACATCAGGTGGGGCGCGTTGACTGAGAGGACGCATGCGCTGATCTCTGACTTTAGCACCGCCTGCCTGCGACCCTTACTATGTGGACACAGTCTGACAGTTCCTTAGCTAAGCGCTGACACCCTTGAAATACCTCCTTGCTTTCGCTATCAATTATTGCAAGAGGGAGAGTGCAAGGCAGCTGGTTGGTATGAATGTCAGGGCCATGAAAATCCCAATTCACGTAAGAGTATGTGGAATGAAACAAAGTGTTAACCAACATTTCCTTTGAAATGGGATTGGGAGGAATTAGTTTAAGGGAGGGCATCGTTAGAGGGAGAAGAACCATTCATCACTGTCCATAATAATCCGAGTTGAATATCTTATTAATTATTTTTAATCTTTTGGAAAAACAGAGCAGCCCCTGGGGTGTTTTCTTTTCTCTCTCCCTCCTACAGAGAAGCCTGCTTTGGGAGCTCAAGTCCTCCTGTGTATTCCTTGAACTGGATCCAAGCTCATTGCAAACACACTGTGGAGAGGACATAGATGGTGAAGCTGCTGGCGGGGGGAGGTGTCATGCAAAGGGAGGCAGGCTACCGCAGGCTGCCAGGGCTCCTCTGAAAAGTTGAAAGCTGACCTGTGACCTTCTCATGACTCAGAAGCCCTTTATGACACCCACCCATTAGTCAAGAATTTTCAAACTCAACAAAAGGGCTTTCAGCCGAAAGGCTGTTTGAACCTAGCTCCACAAGGATGACTTATTTCAGTTTCCGTGGTGACCAAGTCATGGTCTTCACTTTTGACTACCTAATAGTTGACCAGCTTGGTTGACTCCATGTTCACTTGTTAGGCCATGCACTTTGTCCAGGTATAGAATCAAATGGGTAAGGAAAGGACCAGATGTCTTATTTAGGTATGTGGATAGGTTAGAGATGGAAAGAGAGAAAGAGAGAGAGGGAGAAATTTCCAACAGATTTTCATAGTTTGCCCCAACAGGGCAAACTAAGGGAATTCCTACAGTGGAAGATTCCTTTGCTAAATATTCAATTGTGCCTATTCCCAGGACCTGCCAACACTTCCGCAGCGCTAGTTGCTGACCTTGTCCTAAGCGTGTTAAGAGGGCCAAACGGTTTCATTCACCATCACTGAAATATCCGATTAATTACCTTCCGGGGAAGGAAACAGGAGATTGCCCAGGGAGGACACAGTGGGATGGGAATGCAGTGTAAAAGCTTGTGATGCAGATGCGGGAGTGTAAGATACGGAGGCCACAGCACTGGAAAGACCAATGCAGGTTTCTATTTTACAATTTTTCTCATCTCTTTTGGACTCTATTTCCTGGACATAAAACAGGGTGGGTTTAGTTGGCTCTTTGTTTTTTATTTTAAAAACATATGTACTTATTTGAAAGGCAGAATGATGATGGAAACAGTGGGACAGAGAGAAAGAGATATTCCACCCACTGGTTCACTCTCCACATGGTGTCATGGGCAGTGGGTTAACCTGCTGTGCCACGACCACAGCCCTACAAACAACAATTTGAGCAGTTCTATCTGTAGGGATGTGGACTTTGGAGCGACTCTGGGACCATGTAGGAAGTCATCTTGAAAACCTCTACATGGGGCCGGCGCTGTGGTGCAATGAGTTAACACCCTGGCCTGAAGCGTTGGCATTCCATATGGGCACCAGTTCAAGACCCGGCTGCTCCACTTCTGATCCAGCTCTCTGCTATGGCCTGGGAAAGCAGTAGAAGATGGCCGAGTCCCTGGGCCCCTGCACCCAGGTGGGAGACCCAGAGGAAGCTCCTGGCTCCTGGCTTTGGATCGGCGCAGCTCCAGTCGTTGCAGCCAATCAGGGAATGAACCAGTGGATGGAAGACCTCTCTCTCTCTCTCTGCCTCTCTTCTCTCTGTGTAACTCTGACTTTCGAATAAATAAATAAATCTTAAAAAAAAAAAAAAAAAAAAAAACAGCTCTACTGAAAATAGCAAGGTTTTGTGCTCCCAATCAGGCTTCTGCCAGGTGTCTGGGTCCGAACTGGTGTAATCCAACAAAAGGTGAAGGGCATCGCTAACCAAAAATATCTCCCCTGTGAGTCTGCCTTCATGCTTAACACTCATATAAAACTCACTCTTTGAGTAGGCTTTGAAGGTCTAGTTGGGGAGGATAACTGTTAGCCCAGTATTCTAACTTTTATGTTCCAAGGTATTATATTGAACTTAGTATCTGGGCTATTTTTTGCACATTATAGTTGCTCAAAATATCTTTTCTGATGAAATAAAAACTCGTCCTGAGCCCAGGAAGTCTGGAGTGTGGGAGGTGGGGAGATATGGACTATGGTAGAGACCCTCAAGTGAGTTGCAAGGAAAGCCTCTTTGTGGTTTTGTTGTTGTTGTTTAAAGATTTATTTATTTATTTATTTGAAAGTCAGAGTTACACGGAGAGAAGGAGAGGCAGAAAGAGAGATAGAGTGAGAGAGAGAGAAAGGGAGAGAGAGAGGGAGAGAGAGAGAGAGAAAGAGAGAGGTGTCTTCCATCCACTGGTTCACTCCCCAGATGGCCATGACAGCTGGAGCTGAGCCAATCGGATGCCAGGAGCCAGGAGCCCCTTCCAGGTCTCCCACACGGGTGCAGGAGCCCAAGGACTTGAGCCATCTTCTACCGCTTTCCCAGGCCATAGCAGGGAGCGGGATCAGAAGTGGAGCAGCCAGGACTTAAACTGGTGCCCACATGGGATTCTGGCACTGCAAGAGGCAGCTTGACCCACTACACCACAGTGCCGGCTCCAGGAAAGCCTCTTTGCAAACACCCATTGCTTCCTGGGCAGAGGATGACCACTTGCTCCTGCAGAAACAAATGCCTGTAACGTGCACAGTGTGTTTAGTGCTGGAGGTGGCGGTGAGAAGCATGCAGCAGGATTGGGTACTGTGCATTTACGGAGGTTGCGACCTGATTAATCAAAATTAACAACAAACTCAGAAAATTACCGTGTTGTGCATACTTGGATGGGAAGTGAAGTGGCAGCTATTTAAAGCAAGGTTGGAGTTCAGCAAGAGTCAGCCGGACTTCCAGTGGGAGGCAAGACTCCTTAGAAGTTTAAGGGGAAAAAGGGACCTGGCCTCTTTTGTGCTCTAGATGCAAACAATGCCCATGGATTTCGTGGAAGAATACATAGAACCTTGAGGAAGGCTATTCTGAGAAGATAACTAGCTGTTGTCTGGCTTATGACAGAAGATGATTGTCCCGACTCCTTCTCACATGTTACCAAATTCTTGGGACTATCAGGGTGAGAAGGAAATCCTTTATTTATTTTGATTATCTTGTCTCTGTGTACTACCAGTTCACATAACACGGTTTGGAGACCCATCATATCACTGATTTCATTTCTTAAACAGTGGACAGACTTTCTAAAATGTAGGTCTGGTGATGATACACTCTTGTTCCAGGGCTTTAACCTGGTATGCCAGGAGTCCAGCCCCTGCCCTCTCTGCCTCTGCATGCCCCTAGCCTGCCACAGATGTCTATTCCCAAGTTCTGACCACACAGCTATTTTCTAAACTTCCTCTCCCCAGAGCTTCTCACAGCCCACAATGCCTTCCCCTTCCCCTAGATCCGACTTCTACCTGTGCTAGAATCAGCTCTCGCATCAACTCTTAAGTAGACATTTGTGTTTCCCTTCTAAGAAGGGATAGGCAATGGTGTTCCTACTTGTGTCCTCACCACACTTAAAAAGCTCATCATCCCAGATATCTGTGGTTGGCCCCAGGTCTAGTCCTCACTCCTGTAATCTTCCTGTGTGTCCCTGAAAGCTGACCTATATGGACTTCTGGCCTCTTTGTCCTCCAGTTTTCGACAGGATTTGGCTGATGGGAGACACCAGCAGGAATCTGAAAGCGGGAACGGAGGGTGGAGGTATATATTTCCTGGCTCCCTCCACGCCTAGTTGCTTCGGTTCGTATGCGTCTTTCCACCAAAAGCTACACTTAATCTCAGACAATCCTGTCCCTACAGCTACTCTCTCTTGTGCAGGTACCCCCTCCCTTTCTTGTCTCTCTGGGTCGCTGGTAATGGCAGCAATTCTCTGTTGCTAGTACCTATGGAGAGCTGCTCAAGTCTTTTGTTGCCTAACACCCTGGTCGTACCTTTCTGAGTAGTAGCTAATTTGCTTCCTGATTACCCAACATGAGTCAACCACCTGTGTCCTGTAAGACTCTCTCTGGTGTACCTAGTTTTCAAGATAGATCAAGAAGCTGACTAGCATTTGTACTATGAGAATTTGGTGTCTGTTTCCCAAGATCTTGTCTGCACTGCTTCTTCAGGATGGAAGATGGATAAACAAGGTCTGATAAGAGTACCAGAAAACGTCATTCCCCACTGCTGTTCCTCAGATAGGGAATAGAGATGCTATGACTATTTATGGAACCCATGGTGACAAATAGAATCAACTCATATCAGAACTCTAACATAACTCTACTAGCTGGGTATTCTCTACTCTCCATGGCACATTGGCATAGAGGATGGAGGCAAATGTAGAGACCCAGACCTACGATGTTCCACCCACCACAGGAGGAGACAGTCTTTCAATCAAACAACGGGTGCAGGGATGAATTAGTCATGGCAACCCAAATTACAAAGTAGATGCTAATGAATGTCGGTAAAATATCATTTAATTGGATAATTGCTGAAGCCATAAGCATTGCGGATTGCTGACTTGAAACCAAAGTGACTCTCTATTTGAACTGGCCACAGTCTCTAAGGTCTTAGGTTCTTCCTTGGCTACTGATGGCAGAGCTCACATTAGGACCCCTCCGTGGAGTGTCCTGAGGAAGAAAGGCCACTCAACAATCTCTCGATTTAAACCAAGGGGGGCAACTTGAAGTAAAGTGTTTACCAAATGATAATGGCGACCACACATGAACTGTGGTGGGTGGAAAATTACATGTCTGAGCTGGAGACAGTTGTCCATTTAAAGGTTAAGATCAGTGACAAATCCCTCTGGCTTTCCACTTTGACAAATGCCCAGGTTTGCACAGGCTGATGGAGCTGAGCCTCTAGGCTGGGGGGTCTGGAGAGGCAGCTACCACAGAGAAGGACTTTTTCATGAGCGATGCTTACAGATGAAAGTGAAACCCCTGACTTGCGTGCCCAGGGGCTAAGATCTGAACTCCTGGCCTGAAAGGGGGCCTCTGTTGAAAGAACAGTAGGTCTCCCTATGCTGAAATTGGCCAGTGGGATTTTTTCAATTTGCACCTGGTGTTGGGCAGGGGTTCATGAAAATCCACAGAAAGGAATGTGACCACGTTGAATGATGGAAGTGAAAAAGAAGCTGAATGGTAGTGCTTTGGAATCATGAAAAGCACTGATTCAGTTTGTGAGATGGAGACTGAAGTCTTGGCTGGGGAGCACATTTCTAGCCAGCCTTGGAGGTCTGGACTCTGTCCCCAGAAACAGACGCAATGGAGTCGTTGCTGTCACCTCATCGGTCAGCCCCTGAAAGGCGACCTGAGATGCTCAAAGCCACCCCGTGGGAGCAGAAAGGCTCTTTCTCTACCCACAAGTTGTTCTTGTCTTTTCTATCAAGTGCATAAGGCTTTCTCACCTACTAAATATGTAAAATTCATATTCGGGGACAGACCTGTCCTTCTAAGGAGAAGATTCGGGACATCTCTTCTTTCCAAAAGTCTTTTAGTACAACACACACTTAACTTCATCTAAAAATTTAGCTTTTAGTAGTATAACAAAAATAAATGCTCATTGCACCAATTTCAAGTGGCACTAAAAAGAATAATAAAGAAACCTAAAGTCATCCTGAATTTTACTCTGGGAATGACTCCTGTCCAAGGAGTGGAGGACGTTCTTCCAGCCTTTATTTTCCATGCACTGAGCAAGATATGAGGCCTGCCTCTTACACATCGTAATACAGAAGTGTGTAGATTAGGTAGTGAACTCCTCACACTCACCCAAAGGAATGAACTGCATCTCTGGTAATATACATGAGTGCAGTGGTCTCAGTCTTGGCAGATTGCTAGTTTTTGAGGAGGTTAGAAGCCTTTCAAATGGATTGTTCTAAAAATATGAGACAGGCCCCAAGTTGGAGCACTTTGGAGTGAGTGATCAGGGTGAGGAGTGATCTGCAGTGAGAGAGTGATTCAGGTTGTGGTGTTTTTGTGGAGGGCTGACTGAACACTAATGAGCGGGGAGACGGCACAGTTAATCCAAGCGATGTGGAAAATGCGTCACTGTTTCCTTTAAATGTCTTGCGATGTTTAGCAGGAAGGATGGCTCTGACAGTGTGAACCCTGGTCTCCTGGTCAGGTGAAGTTGCTGGCCCCATCACTCATGGTTTCAATTTCTACTCAGATGCTCGTTTGCTTCCAGGTTGGCTTATCTCATTCTCAGTCTTGTTTCTTTGGTGCCCTGCTTAAATGCACTTGGATTCCTCAATGTGCTGACTTAAAACTCTTGATCAGAGATATGATAATTTGTTAAAGGGATAGATGCAAAGACTTGGGAAATGCACACTGGATTTTCTGGTGCTTCTAAAGAATTGAGAACATTGGACCTAGTTAATGATAATGACAACAATTTTGTGCTCTGTATGCCACGCATTGTCTCAAACGCTTTGTAGGCCATGTCTCATTTAATTCTCCGTTGGCCTGAAGAACTTGTTGTCCCAGGTCTATAGTATGTAAACAGAAGCACAGAGAAGGTAAGGAATTTGCCCAAAGTCTTCCAACAGGTAACTTGCAGGACCGACACTTGAACCATGGCTATTCTACCCCAGAGCCTGTGTGTCACTGCTGCTTCTTGTTATGGGGACAGTTCTCATCAGTGTAACTCTGTGATGGCAAGTCCAGATGGATGTTCTCTGGGGATCTTTTAAAATACACCAATGCCGAGGCCAGCACCTAGATATTCTAGTTCAGTGGAGGTAGAGGCCCACATGATATCTTCAATGTCATGGAGGCCAGTAGGTTTTATTTAAGTGATTCTAAAACACAGGCAAGCTCCGGATCAGAGATACATTGCTCTGGGAAACGAAGATACAAACTCTGGGCTTTGTGGCTTCCCTTTCATCTCTTCACATCGCCCTGCATGTGAGTGACATATCTCCCGCTGGCACACCCATTCTGAGAACCACCTCCTTAGACGAAGCTTTCTGATCACCCCCTATCTCATACCACCTAAGCAATTTCACATTTAGTTTGGCCCATATATTAGCAGGGCGAATGGCTTCTAGTTAGATTTTGGTCAATTTATGCAGCCACATCTTTCTACCTGGTTCATTTGTCTAGTCCTTAAGGGCAGAACTGACTTCTACAACTTCTGTTTTCCTTAAAGTACCCTGACTACTGCTGTGTGTGTAGATGCATGAAAAATCCTGGTAAAACTGTTGTGGGAGCTTTAAACCCATGAGAGGGTCTGCAAAGGATGAAGAAGAAAAATAAATAAGTAACAGCAGTCTTGTTGTGGTGACCATTGCATTTGACTTCATTTATGCATTCAGTAAATATTTATTGAGCTTGCCTGTGTGGCAAACTTAACCAGTTCTTTACAGATACCAGGCAGCCAGTGCTTGCTCTCTTGTTACTCATATTCTAGTGAGAGGGCCGTGCGTAGAATCATTCTGCAAATAAATGCACCCACAAGCCATTCCACATACCCTGTCTTGAAGAAAACAAAAGAAGATCATGTGTCAGTGAGTGGCTGGAGAGGGGAGGGGGCCTTCAGGAAACTTGGGGCAGGCCTTGCTGAGAGAGGGAAGGCTTGAGATTGAAACCAGAGGCGTCAGCCACAGAAAGTCTGGAGAATGTTCCAGACAGAAGCTCTGGGGGTCAGGGTATGTCTGCAGGAGGAACAGAAGAATGCCAGTGGAGAGCAGACTTTGCATGAGGAGGCCACGAAGAGGACCAGAGACAGAGGCTTGGCCAGATTCTGTGGGCCTTGGAAGTCACAGTCAGAAGTCTGGATTTCACCACACACGTCCGTGACCAGCTTGTGAAAACTGCACGTAACCTAATTGCAAACCCGAGTCAATGGATTTGCAGCTGCAACATATATGGGCTGCCCTAATTATTTTATACCTTTGGACGAGGGCCTTAAAGAAGGCCCAGTAGTGGTATCTTGGGTAGGCAGAGCTTCCCTGTGTTACCTTCTGGCTGTTCTAACAAAACGTGTCCCCCAGTGGAATGTCCCAAGCGCTGGAGGGACACAGCGTCGTTTGCTGAGGCTTTTTCTAGCCGCAGTCAGTCTTCCACATCCAGTGGATTCAATCAACCGTGGATTGCAAATAATCAGAAAAAAATGCTTCTTGACTGAACATGTACAGACTTTTGCCCTTGTCATTATTCCCTAAACAACACATTATAACAAGTATCTGCATGGTATTTATATTGTAGTAGGTATTATAAATAATCTGAGGGAGAATTGCATAAGTTATATGCAAATACTCCATTTTATAGAAGGGACTTGAGAATCTACAGATGGGTCCTGGAACCAAGATCCCATGGGTACTGAGGGACAATTCTTTGCTGAAAAAGAAGGAACCACGTAACACCTGATTAGATATCCTTTACTTTGGCTTTGCTGGTAACTGTGGCTCATTGTAACCATTTAATCATAGTACCGGTTAATTCTAGAACCTGGCTTTCTTTTTCATTATTTCAGTAGGAGCCTGGGAGTCACAGGAACAATTGTGATGGACACTTGGTGCATTAGTTATCCAGGGGGCATAACAAGGCACCATACTGGTAGCAACTGAAGACATGTATAGGCCAGTGCCGTGACTCA
This sequence comes from Oryctolagus cuniculus, assembly GCF_964237555.1. Taxonomy (NCBI): domain Eukaryota; kingdom Metazoa; phylum Chordata; class Mammalia; order Lagomorpha; family Leporidae; genus Oryctolagus; species Oryctolagus cuniculus. The sequence goes on along the minus strand of NC_091445.1, from coordinate 89,453,924 downwards.
CTTGGCTAATCCTCTGCCAGCACCCCGGGGTTCTAGTCCCGGTTGCTCCTCTTCCAGTCCAGCTCTCTGCAGTGGCCCAAGTGCTTGGGTTCCTGCACCCGCATGGGAGACCAGGAAGAAGCACCTGGCTCCTGGCATCAGATCGGCGCAGCGCTGGCCATAGTGACCATTAGAGGAGAGAACCAAACGGGAGGAAGACCTTTCTCTCTGTCTCTCTCTCTCTCTCACTGTCTATAATCCTCTCTCTGTCTCTTTCTCTCTCACTGTCTAACTCTGCCTGTCAAAATAAATAAATAAATACAAATTTTAAAAAGTTTAAAAAATGAAGACATGTACAGCCTTGAGGAGTTGGTGAGTCAGCAGTTCAGGCGTGATGCAGCTGAGTCCTCTGCTCATGGTATTACAAGGCTGCCATGGAAGAGTCTGCTGGAGGCTTAGCTAGGGCAGAATCTGCTCCCTAGAGCACTCAACTTGTGGGCAAAATTCATTCCCTTGCAGTTGTAGGACTGAGGTCCCCAGCTCCTTGCTGGCTGTAGACTGAAGGCCACCCTAGCTCCCAGAGGCTGCCCTCAGCTCCCTGCCATGGGGGTCAGTCAGTTAGCAAGATGAAGTCCCATACAGTCCACCATGATTGTGGAAGTGACAGCCTCTCACCTCTGGCTTGTGTTGGGTCAGAACGGAGTCAGAGGTCAGGAGGATGAGGTTGTATCCAGTGAGAACACCAGGAGGCGGGAATTGTAGGGTCACTGGAGAGTCTGCCCACACACCTGGTTTTATTTTGTCTTTGGAAACTATGGCCTGTGAATGTAATAAAAAAAACAATGGTTGCTGTGGGACAGATGCCTCGAATGTTTTTCTTTTTAACTTTAGACTTTGTTCTCCATGGCTGTCTTCTGGGGGTTAGAGACAGAGATGCATCTTTTAAACATTGGTTTAAAAATGGTTTTTCAATTCACCAATGACTGTACAGTTATTGACTTTTATGACAATCCAAGGCTACTGCCTATCATCTTGAGGCAGAACCAATCTATCCTGTCCTATAGAGTCAAAATAAATCTACTAGGTGTCCTGACTGGCCTTTCTGTGAGACAAGCCTTCCCTGGAATATTTGCAGATTGAATGTCCGCAAAATATACACTCCCAAGATGTTCTGTCATCTTTGGCAGGAGGGGAAGTCAATATTGTAAAAAGCGCCCAGGAAAAAAAATGGGTCAGAGCAGAATAACCTGTGGCATTTAAGCAGCCCACTTGAGGCAGCTCTGATGCTCATTCCTTTTTAGCCAAGACTGGCCTTTCATTGTCACTCTTTGCCTATCCAGCATTTTTGTTGTTCCTGTTGCCTCTGGAAACATTAGCCTCCAAACTATCAGACCCAGCGTGTGGTGTTGCTAGGCCAGAACTGGACAGAAGTGGCTGCCATGATGCCTCAGGTCCACTTGTTCTATCCCTCCCCACCTTCTCCTTTACCACTGCCCTTTCCTTCATATGGACAGTTGATGTTTTCTTAATCTTATGGAAAGTGCTGTGGAAACTTGGTGCTATGGTTTGGATATGGTTTGAGAGTGCCCCAGGGCTTCATGTGTTGAAATGTAATCCCATCTTACCATGTAGGATGGTAGAATATTAATCTGACCATGTTTAGAGGTGAGCCCTTTGGGAGGTGAGTAGAATTGTAATTTGTCACTAGGATGGAGTCAGAATGATTGAATCCTGGAGGTTTTATAACTAAAGAAAGGTGTATACTTCTTGATTCCCACCATGCAATGGTTTGCCAAAGAGGAACCCTACCAGTGAGAAAGCCACCACCAGACTAGACTCTTAGACCTTATGCCTCCAGAACCATGAGCCAAAGCGAACCTCTTTTCTTTATAAAGTAACCTGCCTCAGATGTTTCATTATAGTAATGAAAAGGTGACTAACTCACTGGCTCTAGGACAATGCATCTACAACTATGCCCTTCCAACTAGATTGCTACCACCAAAGCTGTCCCATTTAGAATATCTTAAGTTGCTTCCATTTCAGATTGATATCAAATAAGTGAGACTGGGAAATTTGTTATCTTCACCCTTGAGTATCCAAAGGAGGAAAACCTATTTTCAATACCATATAAAGGAAAGATGTGGACTAGCTGATTCGTAGACACCCAGTTTGGTTTCTTCTCCAAGAAGTGGTCGCTGCCAACATCTTCAGGTTTCCAGAGTCAATGAGGCAGAATTTAGAGCCTAGAAGTATTGATCGAGAAAAAATACCACAACTTTGATCAGCTAAATATGAATAAACTGGAAATTCATGGCTTTAATTCCTGTTGAAATACACACATACATTTAGAGGTAAAGGGAGGAAACCATTTGGCAGAGCACATTTGAAGATTTGCCAGCCCTATAATGCTGGGAAAACAGCCAGAGTTGTCAGACCTGAAATGGCCAGGTTTGCTCCTCTCCACATTAAGGGAACATTAAAGTCTTTATCTCTTGACCTGAACCTGCTAAAGAAAAGGGAGTTTCAGAGTTGAGACTAAAATTTCAAAAAAAATCACTTCACACTGACTAATTATTGCTAAGATCTCAGTGTGTGACATTGTGTATCTAATGCATGGTATCCAATAATATACCAGTTGGAGTTTACAAATATGCAAAGAAACTTTTAAAGAGGGTAGGGACCAATCATCATCATTAAGAAGAGCAAATATGAAAAGAAATAATGACCTTTGACTACAGGAGGCAAATAGCAGATAAAATGTTTGAAAAGATAGCATTCTATAGTAAGCAAGGATACAGCTGCATCAGGATGTCAAATAGCATTCCAGAGTGTCCAAGTAGAGAGGGCAACATGGACACTGTCTTGAAGTAAAAGAGATGTTCAACTAATAATGACACTGTGCATTTGTTATATATTATATATGTGTATTTGTTATATAATATATATTATTATTACTATTATTATAATGCCTGCTTATTAAATAATTAGCTTGCACTTAAAACTGGGATAGGTCTGTGCTAAATCCTTTGTCCATGTTGTTTGTAAACCTCACAGATCTTCAGCCTAAGTATTCAGTATGTGTGAAGACTTCTCTCAAATTCTCAGCTAGAATCTAGAAGACATGTTCTTGTCCATTTGAATCTTGGGCTCCTTCAGGAAGGTGTCTATGAAAAACCGGAAGGCCTGATACTTAGAAATCCTGGCAGATTTCCATCTTGCCCAATTAGAACCTGAGTAATTATTGGAAGACTACCAGAGAAGCCTGTAGTAACCATGGATGGGTGGTTCATTCTCTGTTCAAATTATTTAAGAAAATGTAGATAGTATTTATTGAAGTTAATCAACCAAATGGAGTTTGTAAATGTACCCAATTGGCCAATTCTGTACTTACAGTGTGCATTATAATGTATATTGAAAATCTATTATATGCTATTCTAATACTTTCTACATACCATAATTCATTCAGTTTTTACAACCCAAAGATATAGATTCTAGTCACCTTTATAGCAAACATCCACTGAGTGCTAGTGACTTCATACACAAAAAAACTTGTTTTATGCTTACCCTAAAGCCAGTCCAATGATTGGCAGACATATTTTCACATGCTACTTCAAGAAGGCAGCAACAATTTCAGGGACCTTAGAATTCATTCCTGGATCACGAGCAACTGCCCAGCAGACATTGAAAGGAGAGAAATAAGATGGAGGACCTTCTGGGGGGTTAGGGGTAAAGATGTCTTAGAGGTCAACCCAGTAGTGGCATAACCACTTTGGCCCACATGACAATGGACAGAAGTAGTCAGATGGCCCCATGTAGACCAAAGGAAGGGAATATGGTTTTCCTCTCTTCCCAGGATGGAAGAGAAGAGAAAGACAGGCACATCACAATGTTTCTGACACACACAGGTACCATTATTATCCCTGCTTTACAGCTGAAGATACTAAGGCTTTGGCAGATTCAATACCCACGTTCATACGGTTTGATACTCACATCACACATTCAGTAAGTAGGATTGGGTAAGTATGCCACTTACAGAGTCCCAATCATAAAGGCATGAAAGCCAGTTATTTGGTGCCAAACACCACTCTAAGCTCTGTAGGAGAATTCTGTGTGAGGCTTCCACTTCCATGTCCAAATTCCTTCCCAATCTCAGATGCATCCTCACATCTGTGAATGAATCACTACTACCTCAGACACCCTTCAAAACAAAGTAAGAAAAGGGAAAGAACACTCATTATAAAGCCTTCACAGTATTTGAGAAGGTCAAAGAGAATTTACAGAGTTAATATCTGCCTGCACCTGGAGTTAACCAGACATTTGGCTCTTGTCCTATAGTGAATGGTTAAGAATATCTGAACATGAGCTGTGTCTGAGTTGAGCCCAACCTTCAATATTGTGCTCAATAGCAGAATGCTACATGGCTTTCCTTACCCACCACTGCTGCATCTCATATGTCTAAAGACATCTGAAACTCTATCACCAAGGCTGTGCTGTGTTGCCTCTCCCTGAGTCTTATAGACAACCTCAGACTGGCCTGGTCAAACCCTTGGAAGGCTTCTGAATCCTGCCTGTCAGATGTGCACATGTCAACACACCACCTGTTCTGGCAGGAAACCAATTTTCTTCTCTATTTCTTCCTCCCTTGGGAAATGTGGTGGTTTCTGGCATCTGTCCCCACTTACCATGCTTCACACACTTAGACAAAGAAGTCATTTCATGTCTCAAGCCATCTCTCTTTCTCCTGAAATATTACTTGAGTTCTCTCTCAACAGTCATGCTGACTCCTTCATCTTCCTCCTCTTTATGCGGTATAACTATTCTTTCTTTCTTGTATAATGTTCTTTCTCTAGTTCTCTAGTTTCTCTTACACTCCCCTTGTTTTTTTTTTTTTTTTCTGTTTGGATCCTTAATTCCATCTCTTACTACCTTTGATTATAGAAAAGCACCCCTTTTCAGTAATCTAAGATGTTTCCATTTGCATCAGCTAATTATCTTAATTGTTTTCATTGCTGTTCTGAGCTTATGCTATTGAGCTGTATATTAACAAACACTGCTTTCTGGATTTTTAAAGCTTTCACTTTTTCCCGAAGTCCTTCCACCCCTTTTGTTTCAAATGTGATTTTGTTGGAATATGAAAAGAAACGAGTCTCTGAAGATTGTCTCACGAGAGTGTAGGCAGGTCAGATGGATTTTCTTCTTCCTACAGAATCATCCTATGATCCTGAAAAAGTGAAGCTGCAGGACAATGTGTATTTAAAGAAAGATATTATGAGACCGGAAGCATAGAGAATTTAACTTTACTTCTGTGACTCAGATGCCTCCCATTTTAAGCAACTCATCTGAACACTCTGTGCTTTGGTTTCGCCTTTGCATAAAAAGGAAACCAATAAAAACACAGCACCCAATTATAGGCTCCTAACAGACTTCCAATAAATGGCTCATTAAAATAATCTTCAAAGTAGCAGGAGCGAAACATGAATGAACTTACCACAGGTTTCTCTCTCAGGAATTGTTATTTTATGAATGTTCCATGTCTTCTTCCTTCTGTCTCTTCCTGCCGACCTTGCATCCTGTTCTTTGTGGGACATTGTCCTAGTGAGCAATACTTGTTTGTGTGATGTGTTTCAATGTACATGAAAAATTTATGAATAACATGGGGAGAACAAGATATATTGCCATTTTTGGTACACACTTTTGAATGTGACATGCATTTCCTTGTCCATACACCTAGTCCTCTCTAAGATACCATGTCAAAAATCTTGAAGTTGTCAAGGCAAAATCTCTGGGTTCAAACCTTGACTCCACACCTAATTAGCTGTGTGGTTTTCAGCACATATATAACCTTTCTAATTGTTAGGGTCCTTCTAAGTGAGGACATCTTGGAGATGGCACACGGGTAGCACACAGCAATTTGCTCTCTCCTAAGCCTAATGGAGGATATTTAAAAAATATCAATTCCTCTTTCTTCTCACTTAATTCCCTGTAAAATCCTGTTTCCCAGATGCCTTCGGCTTTTGCAAGCTGATTTCCATAGGGAAAAAGAGTGAGCCCACACCAAAATTCTGAGGTTATCATTTAGCTCTGAGTCAAAAAGCTGACATTTTGAATACAGTGGAGCAATAAATTTAAAGCCAAACATTTGATAAGGACAAGAAATTTTACATGGTAAAGCTTCCCCATATCCATCAGTAGTCAACTTGGGAATACCACATTAACAAAATGTAGGATAAAAATCACAAGATCGTTCAATAGATGCAGAAACTTCAACATTTTTCATGATAAAAATATTCAGCAAAATAGTTGTAGAAGAAATATTCCTCATCATAATAAATGTCATACCATAAGCCCACAGCTCACATCTTCCATGATGAAAAATTAAGTTTTCCTCCTAGGATTAAAATTAAGGCAAGAATGCCCACTCTTGTCATTTGTATTTGACATGGCCCTGGAAGAGCAATTAGGTAAGAAAAAGAAATAAAAGTTAAGGAAGAAATGAAATCATCTCTGTTTGCACATAATCATAATATTATATGTAGAAAATTTAAAAAAATCACAAATCTAATACAAAAGCAAGATAGAAGAAAATCAACATACAAAAATCAGTTGTGTTTTTTCATGCTTTTTTTATCTTTAGTAAATATAAATTTCCAAAGTATAGTTTATGGATTACAATGGCTTTCCCCCCCCCAATAACTTCCCTCCCACTCGCACCCCTCCCATCTCCCGCTCCCTCTCCCATTCCATTCACATCAAGATTCATTTTCAATTCTCTTTATATACACAAGATCAATTCAGTATATATTAAGTAATGATTTCATCAGTTTGCACCCACACAGAAACACAAAGTGTAAAATATTGTTTGAGTACTAGTTATAGCATTACTTCACATTGGACAACACATTAAGGACAGATCCCACATGAGGAGTAAGTACACAGTGACTCCTGTTGTTGACTTAACAATTTGACACTCTTGTTTATGGCATCAGTAATCACCCTAGGCTCTTGTCATGAGCTGCCAAGGCTATGGAAGCCTTTTGAGTTCGCTGACTTCGATCTTATTCAGACAGGGTCTTAGTCAAAGTGGAAGTTCTCTCCTCCCTTCAGAGAAAGGTACCTCCTTCTTTGATGGCCCCTTCTTTCCACTGGGATCTCACTCGCGGAGATCTTTCATTTAGGTCTTCTTCTTCTTTTTTTTTTTTTTTTTTGCCAGAGTGTCTTGGCTTTCCATGCCTAAAATACTCTCATGGGCTCTTCAGCTAGATCCGAATGCCTTAAGGGCTGATTCTGAGGCCAGATGCTGTTTAGGACATCTGCCATTCTATGAGTCTGCTGTGTATCCCGCTTCCCATGTTGGATTGTTCTCTCCCTTTTTTATTCTATCAGTTAGTATTCGCAGACACTAGTCTTGTTTGTGTGATCCCTTTGACTCTTAGACCTATCAGTGTGATCAGTTGTGAACTGAAATTGATCACTTGGACTAGTGAGATGGCATTGGTACATGCCACCTTGATGGGATTGTATTGGAATCCCCTGGCACATTTCTAACTCCACCATTTGGGGCAAGTCCGATTGAGCATGTCCCTCCTCTCTTATTCCCACTCTTCTATTTAACAGGGATCACTTTTCAGTTAAAATTCAAACACCTAAGAATAATTGTGTGTTAATTACAGAGTTCAACCAATAGTACTAGAACAAAAAAAAATACTAAAATTGATAAAGTATTACATTGTACATCAATAGTCAGGACAAGAGCTGATCAAGTCACTGTTTCTCATAGTTTCCATTTCACTTCAACAGGTTTCCTCTTTGGTGCTCACTTAGTTGTCACCTATCAGGGAGAACATATGATATTTGTCCCTTTGGGACTGGCTTAATTCACTCAGCATAATATTTTCCAGATTCCTCCATCTTGTTGCAAATGATCGGGTTTCATTGTTTTTGACTGCTGTATCGTATTCTGTAGAGTACATGTCCCATAATTTCTTTATCCAGTCTACTGTTGATGGGCATTTGGGTTGGTTCCAGGTCTTAGCTATTGTGAATTGAGCTGCAATTTTTTAAAAGAGTTATTTATTTATTTATTTATTTGAAAGGCATATTTATAGAGAGGCAGAGAGAGAGAGTGGTCTTCCATCCACTTGTTTATTCCTCAAGTGGCCACAATTGCCGGAGCAGGGCCAATCTGAAGCCAGGAGTTTTTTCTGGATCTCCCACATGGGTGCATGGGCCTGCTTTCCCAGGCCAAGGTAGAGAGCTGGATCAGAAGTGGAGCAGCTGGGACTCGAACCAGTTCCCATATGGATGCCAGCACTGCAGGCAGCAGATCTACCTGCTATGCCACTGCACCAGTCCCTCTTTATACTATTAAAAAGTATCCAAAACAGAAATTCAGAAAACTATTTGCAAAAGCACCAAAAAGGAATAAATTAGGAATACATTTAAATGAGATTAAAGACTTAGACACGGAAAACTATGAGACTAGTTTCCTTGAAGAAGGAAACTAAATACACAAATAAATGAAAAGACATGCTATGTTCATGGATTGGAAGAGTTACTATTATTAAAATGTTCAAAATTCACAAAACAATTTGCCTATTCAACCCTGTTCCCATCAAAATTCCAATGGCATTTTTTACAGAAAAAGAAAAAATTATTCTAAAACTATTGTAGAACTACTGGAGACTCATAATTACCAGTTATACTGAAGAAAGAATAACAAAACTGGAGGCATCACATTTCCTGATTTCAAAGTATATTACAAACCTGTGGTAGTTAAAACAGTATGGTACTGGCATAAAGACAAACATATAGACCAATAGAATGGAATACAGAGTCCAGAAATAAACCAACATGTATGCAGTCCAGCTGATCTTTGGCAATGATACCAAGACTAAACAACAGGAGAAGGTGGTCTTTTCTTAAAAAAAAAAAAAAGATTTATTTATTTATTTGAAAGTCAGAGCTACAGAGAGAGAGAGAGAGAGAGAGAGAGGTCTTCCATCCGATGGTTCACTCCCCAGGTGGCTGCAACGGCCGGAGCTGCACCAATCCGAAGCCAGGAGCCAGGAGCTTCCTCTGGGTCTCCCACATGGGTGCAGGGGCCCAAGGACTTGGGCCATCTTCCACTGCTTTACCAGGCCACAGCAGCGAGCTGGATCAGAAGAGGAGCAGCCGAGATTAGAACCGGCTCCCATATGGGATGCCGGCACTTCAGGCCAGGGCGTTAATCAGCTGTGCCACAGTGCCAGCCTTGGGAAGGTGGCTTTTCTTTTCTTTTTTTTTTTTTAACTTTTATTTAGTAAATATAAATTTCCAAAGTACAGTTTATGGATTACAATGGCTCCCCCCCCCCAATAACTTCCCTCCCACCCGCACCCTCCCATCTCCCGCTCCCTCTCCCATTCCATTCACATCAAGATTCATTTTCAATTCTCTTTATATACACAAGATCAATTCAGTATATATTAAGTAAAGATTTCATCAGTTTGCACCCACACAGAAACACAAAGTGTAAAATATTGTTTGAGTACTAGTTATAGCATTACTTCACATTGGACAACACATTAAGGACAGATCCCACATGAGGAGTAAGTACACAGTGACTCCTGTTGTTGACTTAACAATTTGACACTCTTGTTTATGGCATCAGTAATCACCCTAGGCTCTAGTCATGAGTTGCCAAGGCTATGGAAGCCTTTTGAGTTCGCTGACTTTGATCTTATTCAGACAGGGTCTTAGTCAAAGTGGAAGTTCTCTCCTCCCTTCAGAGAAAGGTACCTCCTTTTTTGATGGCCCTGTTCTCTCCACTGGGATCTATCTCACTCATAGAGATCTTTCATTTAGGTGTTTTTTTTTTTTTTTTTTTTTTTTTTTTTTTTTTGCCAGAGTGTCTTGGCTGGGAAGGTGGCTTTTCAACAAATGATATTGGGAAAACTGGATATCAACAAGAAAAAAAATGAAATTGATCCTGCTATCTTATACCATTAAGATACATAGAAAATACATAGAAAATGTATTATACATAGAAATTTCATTCAAGATGGACTGAAAGCCTTAAGTGCAGGACTAGCATTTGTGGCACAACAGGTTAAACCTCTGCTTACCTCGCTGACATCCCATATAAGCAGCAGTTCAAGTCCCATCTGTTCCACTTCCAGGATATTTTCCTGCTAATATGCTTGGAACAGCAACAGAAGATGGTCCAAGTACTTGGATCCCTGTCATCCATTGGGAGACCTGGATGGAGTTCCAGGCTCCTGGTCATTTGAGGGAGTGAATCAGTGGAAGGAAGATCTCTCTCCCTCTCTCTCTCTCTCTCTCTCTCTCCCTCTCTCTCTCTCTCTGTCTCTCCCTTCCTCTCTCTCTATTTCCCTCAATCTCTCTCTCTCTTTCCCTCAATCTCTCCTCTCTCTCTCTCTCTTTCTCTAGTTCTCTCTCTCTCTAAAACTCTGCTTTTCAAATATATAAATAAATATTTTTAATGAAAGATCTGCAATTATAAAACTCTTGGAGGAAAACAGAAGAAAACTTTTTGGTAATGCTTTCTCAGACATGACACCAAAACCCAGGTGACAAAAAGAAAAGCAGATAGGTGACATTACATAAAACTAAAAAGCTTTTGTATAGAAAAATAATCAATAGAATAAACATGCAACCTGTGGAATAGAAGAAAATATTTGCAAACCATATAGCTGACAAAGGGCTAATATCCAAAAAGTATAAGAAACTCCTACAACTCAATCCCCAAAAAATTAAATAACCCTGTTAACAAATGGCAGAGGGCCTCAATAGGTACTTCTCAAAAGAAGATATAAAAATGGCTAACAATTACATGTGAAGCTTCCCAGTATCACTAATTATCAGAGAACTTTGAATCAGAACCACATATTGATACTACCTCACATCTGTTAGAATGGCTTTTACCAAAAGTTGGGGGTAGGCATTTGGCATAGTGGTTAAGCTGTCGCTTAGACATTAGAATTCCTACTTTGAGTCCCAGCTGTGCTTCTGATTCCAGTTACCTGCCAATATGCATACTTGGAGGCAGCAGATGATGGCTCAAGTACTTGGCTCACTCCCACCCACACGGGAGACCTGGATGGAGTTCCAGTCTCCTGACTTCAGTCTGGTCCAGCCCTAACTGTTGGGAGCATTTGGAGAGTGAACCAGAAGATGGAAAATCAATCTCTCTCTCTCTCTCTCTCTCTCTCTCTCTCTAAATATGCATGTGTGTGTGTGTGTATAATATATATAAAATCTACCTGCCTTTCAAATAAAATGAAAATAATTAAATATTTTAAGCTGAAACCTAGTAAGTGCTGGTGAGAATGTGAAGAAAGGGAATGCTTACCCAGTGTTAGCAGGAATGTAAGTCAGTACAGCCATTATGGAGGATGGTATGGAAACTCAAGAAGTTTAAAAAAAAAAAAAACAAAGGCTACCATATGATCCAAAGGAAATAAAATCAGTTTATTGAAGAGACATGTGCATTCCCATGTTTATTGCAGCTTGATTCACAGCAGCCAAGATATGGCATCAACCTCAGTGTCCATCAGCAGATGAATGGATAAAGAATGTGCGGTAGATAGACACAGCAGAGTACTATTCAGCCTTAACTAGGGATTAAGTCCTGTCTTTTGTGACGAGGATGAGTCTGGCATACATTATGCTAAATGGAGTCATCCAGTCATGGAAAGACAGATACTGCATGATTCCACTTACATGTGGAAGCTTAAAAAAGCCAAGCTTTCAGAAGAAGAGAGGATATTGGTGTTTGCCAGGGCCTGGGATTTGGAGAGGTAGGAAATGGGGAGATGTTGGTCAAAGGAACAAAGTTTTGGTTAGATAGGATGGATAAGTCTTAGGAATCTACTGTACTGTTTGGTGATGATGGTTAATAATCATGTATCAGTCTACTTGAAACTTTGCAAGAGAGGAGATCTTAGTCTCACCACGCACATGCACACAAAATGTGAGGTGATGGATACGTTCATTAACTTGATGTAATAATTTCACAATGTATACAAATATCAAAACATCATGTACGCTGTAAACTAGGACAATTTTATTTGTAACTATATCTTAATAAAGCTGAGGAGGAAAAAAACTCAATCCTGGTAGATTTGTCCTCCAGAGAGAAGAGGACATGCAGAGACGGAAATCTATTTGACTGACAGGACCAGTCAGGATCCCTTCCGGTTCCCGAGACAAGAGCTCAGGAAGCAGGAGAGAGAGGCAAGATGTCAGAATGGAGGACTGTGACTTCATCATCCGCATGAAACTCTGAGTGGAAGAAGCTTTTGAGAAACTCTAAGAGGCACATCCTGAACATCTCAGGATGGATATTAGCTTCCTTTGGAGGAACTCCTTGTTTTCCGCCCACATAGGAGCAACATGGCACCATCTAAGAGGGAACTCAGAAAGACCTAACGTGACCTTCATTGCCTGGGTAGGGACCTAGAATCTGCATGTGAATCAATAACAGAATCAAGGAGTGCTGTAGAATTCTAGACCCAAGAACACCAGAAAAGAAAATCCAAGAGATGAGCAGAGGAGGCTCTTTTATGATATTGAACCCTCATGACAGGCGATTCTGGGAAAAAACTGCACACTTCTACCCTGGGTGCCAGGTACTGATGGGATGAGCTACATCACACTGGAGACAAGAAAGGACAGACACAAGTTCCACAAAGTGCTGGAGCAGTCTGAGGAAGAGCAGGGACAAGGGAAGCCTGCAGGGGCAACGCTGGCTTTTCTCTGCCACCTTTGGGCATGAAGGCTTCCATAACCAGAAAGGGGCTGAAAGAGAAAATAAGGAATCTGTGTTGGCTTGTGCACATCTAAGGATAATGTATAGTTTTGACCGTTTTACAAAAGTAACTGGGAATAGGCCTTATAGTGAAGCTCATATTTTGTTTATTTCCTTGCAAGGAAGGGAGGGCAGAATTCTGTGGGGGACATTTGCCTGCCTCACAGAGTTGTAGAAACTAAAGCTTAAAGCTCCACAAGTTTAAGGCAGTCACCCATCACAATAACATTATATTTTCATAGGAGCATGGTTCACCTAAGGACATCGACCAAAATACACCCATCTGGGGCCACACTGGGCTGGACCAGCCACTTGTCTATAGGAGTTGGCCTCAGCTAGGTCTAGGAGCACTAATCAGATGTCCTCACGCTTACTGCCTGAAGCACTCCCTGTTTGGGGCTGAAGAAATCTAACTAAAAATATACCTAGCAATCAACACCTCCCTGTTGTTTCTAGCTGCTCCGATACTACGGGCAGAGAAGTCTCCAAATATACTTCAAAGAGCCCACAGTTCCTGAGGACAGTGATTCACACCAGCACTGTGTAGAGCAGAGGGGATGTGTAGCATAGTTACCAATGACATCAACAACTCGGGTGTTAGTGTGTGAAATGAGGTGGTTATTTTGATGAGGATGATTCTATCAACTGTTCCTCCCTACAATCACAGGTACTTTTAGATCATGGACACTAAAATTACCAACCAGTAATTTGGAGATCAACTTTACAGCAACCATTCGATGTAAACTGGTTCATTTCCACTCAGTGGCATTAGGCAGGCACTAGGAGGATCACGAAGTGCTCAAGCTGGTGTGTGCATCTCTGTGGCTGAAGCTTGATGCAGTGCTGGACAGATGGCTCTTTCAGACATTGCTCAACAAGGAGGTCAAGTCTTCTGCTATCAGACTGGGAGCGCCAAGAACACATACTTCAGAGTCCATAGGCTGTCTTCAATGTGTATCAGTAACTCCAGAAGCTTCACTGATGGAAAAGTTCCGATGTTGTAACCCAAGTTCTACACCCTCACAAGGATTCGCTGTGTCCTTGAATGTCTGTCAGTTCTAGCCAGATCTCTCTCCTGGGTGCCCTAAGTCCTGGATGGTTTACATTCCTGGTGGTATCTGGAATCAGGGCTAGCTGCAGGTAACAGAAAACCAACTATTTTGGTTTAACCAGACATGAGGAGTGGTGTTTTCCCACATATTCAAAATCTAGGGTGAGAAGTAGACCTCTGTAGAGTTTTTGGTGACCCAGGCCCCATTAATATTTTTTCTCCTATCCTTAAATGTGGCTTTTGTATTATATTAATTGCCTCATGATCACAACATGGCTGCCCCCTTTCCAATTTTATGCCCTTGCGCTCAGCAGAAAGAAGGGATAAAGGATCAAGGGGTCAAAATCATAATCAGGAAAGCAAACTTTCCAGAAATCTCCAGCAGACTTTTACTTATATCTCAAGGGCCTCAAGTGACTAATAGTGCCCTTCCTGAAGCCTGGGAAAGCAGGGATCACAGCCAACGTGACTGTGGCTGTAAGGGTCATGGGAGCAAGGCTGCTAGACACCCAGCAGCCTTTGCCACTCTTCCCACTCCTAACCCCAAGCCACTGTTTTCTGGCCGTGTCTGGCCATCTGCCAACCACTAGACAGGAGACGTCTAAAACTAAACTAGATACCAGATCTGAACTGCTCAGTAGTGCCTTGCCTCTGCGTGGTGGGTGGAGGGTGGTCTGCTGAGCATCTTCTTCCTGATCCCTGAGTCCCAAATAATATTGCA